>NC_139631.1:10628573-10641073 GCF_964638095.1 Poromitra crassiceps | reverse complement strand
GGCCAAAATGCTTGAGGGTGGAGCCTATGCACTCCAGGATCTGAACTAACACTCTTCTCTCATTGAACCCATGTTGTTTAGGGAAATTAATTGATACACAAATCTGGAAAAAGATAATGTAATCAGATCAGATTTGTAAATCATCTTCATCCCTCATTAGTTCAATACTATCATTGTCATCCTCACCAGTGACAAGTTCATCACCACAACCACTCATCCATGAACCTATCAAACAATGTTATCCAACACGCAGTGTAGTGACATTGTTTCATGACTGGAGGCAACAACCCACCATTCACGGCCCCGGACGCACAGCACAAAGCTTTGCTATGATTAAATGAAACCCTCTATCATTTTAACTGTCTAAATAAGGCTTACGTTTCCCAAATCAAAAGCCTAAATGTACGTAAAGAATTGCAGTTATTTTCCAAATGGCGTATCCCCCGTCATTCCAATGAAAAGCCAACATACTGGTGCCAAAAGCGGCCCAGTGTTTGAGATATGAAGGAGATGGTCTTCCTGAGTGGATGGTGAACTGAATCCAGCCCTAATGCACAGACAGGATCAGCTATGTACACAAAGCTAGGCTCCCCCCCCCCACTGTCAGCTCAATCTGTTTGTGTTTTCCCCCCCGTTCAATAGAACAACTAATGGACTGACTCTATACACACACAAAGAAGCGACTTCACAGACACCAGTCAAGTTGTTTGGAGCAGAGAAATAATAGACACGGAGGGACAAGAGAGGTGAAGGCCCCCATTTAGGAGGGAGAGGAGAGGAGAACTTAGTTAACATGAAGCACAAAGAAAGGAAAAACTAAGAAGTGCAGCTTGAGTCTCTTTGGTGAGAGAGAGTTCTCATTTTGGCCTGAAGACGGGCAGACACGATTAAGAAGGCGCCGCTCCCTAACAGCTTTCCTTTCCGATCGGCAGATCTCTCAGAGTTCAGTTGAGTCGTGCGAGGCGGCTGTGTGCCTAAATTGCAAACTATTGATTGAACAGTGAGGTATTCGAGAACGCTCGTCGTGATGCACGTCGGTGGTGGCTGTTGTGGAAATGTTCCCCAGGCCAATGAGACAAAGGTGGGCGTGGGATCATCCCTCTGCCTTCAAAACAGCCCAAACTTAGTCGGCCAATTGACTGAGGACACATTGTGCGGTGAGCAGTGAGCTCAGCTCTCACGCTTTAGGGAGTTGAGCGTGTGCGTCTCACAAAAAGAGCCATCCAGAGTGTTCATTTGAGAGATTATAGAGAAAGATAGGCATCAAAACTATAAGTCCCAATTGGAATATTGATATCACAGAAGATAAGAGATAGGCAGTCTACTATAATAAGCTGCTATAGGGATTTTTATTAGGGATTTGTTTTCCCGTCAGGGCAGCTTGGTTGGTAAAATAGCTCCTGAATGAAGAAATCAACGTGAACAAGGTACAGGTTTGATCCTAAAATGTACAAAGAGAGTTTGACTTTTGATGTTCCTAATGAACCGTTATCTTACAATAAAATGGAAGAGAGGGAGAGAGAGCGGGAGAGAGAGATGTGTGGTGAGTACTTCATCTCTCTCCAGGATTTCCAGGGCGCTGCTTAATACTGGATTGCAAATTTGACATGGAGCCCTGATAAATAATAATAAAATCTCTAAATTGGCGATGGATGGTAGGCCTATGATTGGCGATAGCTCTAGAACAGACAAGGCTGCAATCACTTTTATGCCCCTTATAATATTCACTTTTAAAACTGGAATATTCCTAAAGTGACTCTGGATTTGTTGTGAAATTCGCATGGCATGCTGGCGGGTTATGAGAGAGAGGCTAATGACTTCAATTTCCCAATCGGACCGACAGCAGCATATAGGCTATCAGTGAGGCATCGTTGTGTGTCTATTCTTGCCAAGTGTTTTGCAACGAGACGTCAGTCGCCTAATCGTTCACTCAGTTCTGCCCTTCACAGTTTTCCCTCTACTTCATCCGTTTTGGATAGCCTACGCAGTTGATTTGACACAGTGTGTGGCCATACACTGCATGGTCACACAAACAGTAAATCCACCCATTTATAAATCAAACACAGATTTATAAATGTAATAGCCTATAATCCCTTCCTCAGCGAGCGACCGTTTTGTGTCATTTGTTTTTATCTTTAATGTTACCACTAATATCCCTAGTGAGATTACATAGGCCTACATGGTAATTTTCTCCAATAACTTTCCCACAAACAAGCCTTATGATATTTCTACTGGCAAGTCGATATACCTCTCTCTAACATGTAACCGACCAGGATGGTAGTTGCGTAAAAGGGAATCGCGGACACGACTTCTGCCGTCTTTTCTTGCTCGAAGTGTTTACAGATCACAGATTTAGCCTGCGCAGTTTCACCTTTTTGACTTGCCACTTAGCCTAATCACCATCCACTCAACACAGCCCAGTTAACACGGACATGACCGAAACGTGGTGGTGGCAAAGTAGCCTACAGCCTGCTGCAGCAGTGCTTCCACCACCTCGTCGCCCAGGCAAATTAAATCACATATTGGGGGTGACGACGGCAGAGGTTCGGGGTTTTTAAGCCACATCATAGCGGTTAAAAAAAAGCGTGCGTTCTGGTCCTTACCTTGGGCGCCTCCTGGGTTAGTGAGCAGCAGCAGGAGAAGCAGGATCCCCGGCGCGGCGCACATCCTCGCCAAGCTGCAACAAGCCCCGTGTCCTATTCCACTTCTCTGGCCACTTTTCCCCATTACAGCCGATGATGCGTAAATCACACACACACGCATGCACACAAACACAAACACACACACGCAAAACTCCTCGGTCCTCGCTTGGGGGAAACGAGAACCCCCCTCCTCCACGCAGCCTACTACTACCACACCGTCTCTGGGTTAATCACAGAAGTCCAAACGATAGGTGGACAGCCTCTGGTCCCGATGTCTAGTCCGTTTGCGCAGGTTAAGATGTGAGAACAGAGCGAGCGAGAGAGAGAGAGAGCGATAGAGAGATAAGAAAGAGAGAGGTGGTGGGAATAACCTCGTCCACGGGTCCCTTCACTCTTGTCAGCGCTGCTGCTGCTGCCGACCGCGCTGCGCTCTCCTGTTCTCTCGGTGCGCACCAGCTCCTTCTCCACTCTCCGTTTACGCAGAGAGAAATGCCACCGCCCTCTGGCTACCGTACCAGTGGAAGGAAGACTCTCTCTCTCTCTCACACTCTCTCTCTTTCTGCAGAAATGTTTAATTAAAAAACACAATCATAGAGAGGGAAATATTGCTGTTCCTTTGTTTGAATAGCCTAACCCATCATCTCAGTCTTCATGTGTTAATAAATGTTGGGTGATATCTATGGTTTAAGGTGAATTGAGTATGTGCGCACCCCCCCCCCCCCCCCCCCCTCTCTCTCTCTCTCTCTCTCTCACTCACTCTCAAAAGTTATTCAAACGTGAAATCACTAAGCCAAAAATATCCCTATATTACTATAGGGACTTATGGCTTGGGGTGTTCAATGTTGGGGTAGTGAACACTGAACAGTCAACAGTGAATATCGTACTTTTTTAATTGGATTTTTAAATCTCATTATGTTATTACTGCTATATTAGCTAGCCTATATGAATTCCCGTTGTAGTATAGCCTATTTCTTGATTCTAAACCTGCAGCCTATAGATTATCTATCTATCTATCTATCTATCTATCTATCTATCTATCTATCTATCTATCTGTCTGTCTGTCTACTATCTAGGCCTATCTCTATCTAGCCTCGCGTGCACGTGCGTGCGCGCGCCCAACCCCTACCACGCCTGTGAAAAACAAACGGGGAAACCGTCTCTCTCCGCCGAGGTCTACCGACTGATGTCTGCCCCCTGACGGCCAAGTCCATGACCCGGGCCGGGAGAGGAGGAATGACTGACCGGGGGTGAAGTGTGTGTGGAGGAGGGTGAATCCAGCTCAACTCAGCCTGCAACTTTTTGTTTGCAAAAGAGTTTCACCTCCTTTTAGGTTGACATAAATTAAGTGGCATCAGGATGGAATTTAGGAAAATAAATAAATAAATAAATAAATAAATGTAATTTTGCTATAAAAAATAGTCTATGAAAATTGTGTTTTCATAAATAGTTTGGTCATATTTCAGAGGGTGAATGCCTGATAGAACGCTTGTTTTCCCAGCAAACATAAAATTAACATGAGATTGTTCACACAAACAAGGGAATGTCCTTAGCTAGCTATGCCACCTGCACCCTGCCATGAAGTGAGGTCAGGGGCTCTTTGTTGGGTCCTAGGCTGACTGTCCCCATGTGAGGAACCATCTAGTTATTACAAAGAAGAACCAATTGAGACATTGTGATCATGACCTAATGGTTATAAGTAGAATTATCACGCGCTTTGTGGGCCTATTTCTAGCTTTGCGTACTCATTTCTAGGTCGCGTGCTCGTTTCTAGCAACCGCCGAACAAGTGTGGGTCAATTATACACTGCCTTATTATAGTAGTGACATGTGCCCACCTCCTCGACTAGACACCTCATTTTCTCTTATTGCACAAATGCTCTATAGGCAGCATACAATTGTTGACTCAAGAATACAAACATTCACATGCTAGTTGAACAAACTATAGGCCTCATATCATGTTTGCAGACGGGCAGGTTTGTGTGATCCATGTATGTATGTAGGTAGGTGTGTTTGCATCACACAAACGCACTTCTACTGAACATAACTCTTGGCAGTGTTGCTGCACAATCATTTGAGCAGCGCAGCCTGGATCATTGTAAATGGCAATAGTAAAATATGCCTGGTGCCATTTGTCACCACAGCAGCCCCACAGCTCAGTGACTACCAGTGAAGTAGTTGCTACCCGCAGGGACCTGTAAAACCTTTTTATTCTGCCACTTTATTGGGAATGGGAAAGCAATAAGTTACACTAGAAGAAACATATGGCACACTTGGATATGGATCAGCACTTATACAGTCAATGGCGGTGAGGTTTTCACAGTTCCATGTGGCAGTACAACACAAGTAGCCTACAGTATGTATATGTTATACTGCAAAGGACTTAAGTGATGTACCAAATGCATGAGTTGAACATAATACTGTAGTTTGGAGGCCTGCTCATTCAATGACAACGTCTTTTCATTCAATTACATGGGTCCCACCACCATGCATACATGCATGTAAGGTGAGACAATGCTTAGTTTGAAGTCATCACCACCATCAACACCTCCACCACCCCTCTTTTCCCTCTTTAAATTAATCTGAATCGCTTTTCGGCCTGTAGCATTTCATATTTCTCATTTTTATAATCGTATCAGCTTTGCAGTAGGCTACATGACATTTTCAAGCAATTAATAAATGCTGTTGGCATGCTGGACAAGTGGACTGCAGAAGTTACTCCTAAGTCTACGTTTAAGAGTCCTATTATCACAATGAGAAATGAGCACGCTTCACTCGCTTATTTATAGGATGGATATTATGGAGACGACGTGCCATGGGCGCACTTTTTTTTGGGTGTGATTAAACTCATGCCGAAAGTTGACACTACACTCTGTCGGGTCCCCAGCAGCGCCCCCTTTAAGTTTGAAGTCGATCAGACAAACAGTTCTCGAGATACGTGAAAGCCATGTTCTGATTGGTCGAATTGCACAAAATTATGCACTTTGTCAGGTGCTCAACAGCGCACTCCCCAGGTTTGAAGTCAGTCGAATAAACGGGTCTAGAGATAAACCGCTTTTTGTGCTGCCAGTAGGTGGCACTAGTAGGTGGTGTGTCCGAAATTCGACACCGCACTCCGCCAGGTTCCCGGCAGCGCACTCTCCAAGGTTGAAGTCCATTGGATGAACGGTTCTTGAGATAAACCACTTTTTGTGTTGCCAGTAGGTGGCGCTATGATGATGCGCATATCCAAAATTGGGCACTGCACTCTGTCGGGTTCCCAGCAGCACACTCCCCAAGTTTGAAGTCGGTCGGATGAACGGGTCTCGAGATAAACAGATTTTTGTGCTGCCAGTAGATGGGACTAGTAGGCGGTGTGTCCGAAATACGACAGCAAGCTCCATCGGGTTCCCGACAGCGCACTTGCCAAGGTTGAAGTCGATCGGATGAACGGTTCTCGATATAAACCGTTGATTGTGTTGCCAGCAGGTGGCGCTATGACTATGCACATATCTGGAATTGGGCACCACCCTCCGTTGGGTTCCCGGCAGTGCACTCCCCAAGTTTGAAGTCGATCAGATGAACGGTTCTCGAGATAAACCGTTTTTATGTGTTGCCAGCAGGTGGCGCTATGACTATGAACGTGTCCGAAATTGGGCACCTCCTCCGTCGGGTCCCCAAGTCCCCACTCCCAAAGTTTGAAGTCTAACGGATGAACGGGTCTCAAGATAACCCGGTTTTTATGCTGCCAGTAGGTGGCACTAGTAGGTGGTGTGTCACTGCACTCCGTCGTGTTCCTGGCAGCGCACTCCCCACGGTTTAAGTCGATCGGATGAACGGTTTTCGAGATAAACCGCATTTTGTTTTGCCAGTAGGTGGTGCTATGAGTATGCACATATCCGAAATTGGGCACCTCGCTCCGTCAGGTTCCCGGCAGTGCACTTCCCAAGTTTGAAGTCAATCGGATGAACGGTTCTCGAGATAAACTTATTTTTGTGTTGCCAGTAGGTGGCGCTTGCACTCCGTCAGGTCCTCATAAGTGCACTCCCCAAGTTTGAAGGTGATTGGAGCAATGGTGTGCGAATATTGGCAATTTAAAATCTAAAACATTGCTGTAGTGCCGTTTTTTTTCTGCGCCAGTTTCATGCCAGACCCCTTAGAAGTGGTGTTTCGTCAAACTTTGGAGGTGATCGGAGTAAGGGCTAATGTACACCACCTCCAGAACAGATGCAGTGCTCCGGTACGGCTGTGAACAGACCCACACTCATGTAATCTGTCAGACGTATACGCGATCCGACAAAAATAGAACAGGTGCGTAATTTTTCCGTACCGTATGTATCGCCCATCAATTAACATGGGCGAGAATCGATCCGGCAGTTTTGCCGGATCCGTAATGCAGCTGTAACGCATCTGGTGTACATTGCCTGTAACGGTGTACCTTGCAAATCCAAAGAGAGTTCCCCATTCATTTTCTACATAGACATGTCAAAAAATCCTTATATAACGAGTTTTAAGGCTGGAACCAAGCCACCCAGTGACCTACTGAATCATGAGAGTGACCATAAAATATTTCACTTGGAGCAAAAACAAAAAACATACAAGCGTGAAAAAAATCAAATTAAAACTCGTTATATAATAAGGATTTTTCGAAATGTCTATGGAGAAAATGAATGGCGAACTCTCTTCCGCGGCAGGAGACGTCATGTGACTGTTCAGCTCTATTCCTGTTTGATTTTCGCAGTTCTAAGGTCACATCCTACTCCTCCAAACTCCCCAAAAGCTCAGGCCAGCAGTTATTTCAAATGTTCAATGTGGATCTGGTTCCTCCATTTGCTACTCACCCCTCACAGTTTCTACTACTGTGAACAGCAATGCATGCAGCATAACACCTCCACTAAAGTTGAAAGAATAAAGATAGTGGTGCACTGGTGCATACATGTATGTGTGTGTGTGTGTGTGTGTGTGTGTGTGTGTGTGTGTGTGTATGTGTGTGTGTGTGTGTGTGTGTGTGTGTGTGCATGTGTGCACGTGCGTGGGGCGTGCTTGTCTGTGTGCGCACACGCGCATGTGTGTTATCCTGTTATCCTGTCTCCAGGGCCCACCAGCTCTACTTTTAACTAAACTCCCCAATGACTTTCTCTCTTTTTCCTTTGAATATGAGAATCATCAAAAACAATCCAACATCACTTTAATCACATTTAGCATCATTCTAGAGATAGATATATCTCAGAAGTTGAACATCTTTTCCCATTGGTTGCCTACCGCTATACCTGTTCCACAGCATATCATGTGAGGTGGAGAGACAGTGTAAAATCTGCATTATTGATAATACAGTTGAGAGGGTGAAAGAAAGGTAATTACATAATACACAGTCGTAATTTCAGAGCTATATCAATGGAAATATAATATTAATTGTGTTATGTTATATTAACAGCTTACTGTTTGTAATACATTACAATGCAGCATTACTAGATGGCGATGGATCAGTTTGGCACATTATTGTGTCGGGTTATAATGCTTAGGATTTTTAATCATTTTGAGGTTCCCCTACATTGCTTCAGGGTTGCGTTGATTCAGCCACTAATTCACTTCAAAATGGATGCAGAATTACAGTATCTAATCTTGGCCTGAGATGCAGAATTTCCACAGGCAGGTTTGGGACATTAGGTGCATCACAGCCAAGGCTATTAGCAGCCTAATTTGTCAAAGAAGACAGCCAGCACATTTATTGTGGGCTTAGTGGCTAACCTTTCATGTCACACCGAGGTAGTGTGGTGGACCTAAATGCTGGACGCCCAAGGCAGGCAGACAGGATTTCAGGATGATGCAGGCGAGCACTGGAGGGCGTGATGCAGGTGAGCACTGGAGGGTGTGATGCAGGCGAGCACTGGAGGGCGTGATGCAGGTGAGCACTGGAGGGCGTGATGCAGGTGAGCACTGGAGGGCGTGATGCAGGTGAGCACTGGAGGGCGTGATGCAGGTGAGCACTGGAGGGCGTGATGCAGGTGAGCACTGGAGGGCGTGATGCAGGTGAGCACTAGAGGGCGTGATGCAGGTGAGCACTGGAGGGTGTGATGCAGGTGAGCACTGGAGGGCGTGATGCAGGTGAGCACTGGAGGGCGTGATGCAGGTGAGCACTGGAGGGCGTGATGCAGGTGAGCACTGGAGGGCGTGATGCAGGTGAGCACTAGAGGGCGTGATGCAGGTGAGCACTGGAGGGCGTGATGCAGGTGAGCACTGGAGGGCGTGATGCAGGTGAGCACTGGAGGGAGTGATGCAGGTGAGCACTAGAGGGCGTGATGCAGGTGAGCACTGGAGGGCGTGATGCAGGTGAGCACTGGAGGGCGTGATGCAGGTGAGCACTGGAGGGCGTGATGCAGGTGAGCACTAGAGGGAGTGATGCAGGTGAGCACTGGAGGGAGTGATGCAGGTGAGCACTGGAGGGAGTGATGCAGGCGAGCACTGGAGGGTGTGATGCAGGCGAGCACTGGAGGGCGTGATGCAGGCGAGCACTGGAGGGCGTGATGCAGGTGAGCACTGGAGGGAGTGATGCAGGCGAGCACTGGAGGGAGTGATGCAGGTGAGCACTGGAGGGTGTGATGCAGGCGGGCACTGGAGGGCGTGATGCAGGCGAGCACTGGAGGGCATGATGCAGGCGAGCACTGGAGGGCGTGATGCAGGCGGGCACTGGAGGGCGTGATGCATGTGAGCACTGGAGGGAGTGATGCAGGTGAGCACTGGAGGGTGTGATGCAGGCAGGCACTGGAGAGCGTGATGCAGGCGAGCACTAGAGGGCGTGATGCTGGTCAGCACTAGAGGGAGTGATGCAGGTGAGCACTGGAGGGCGTGATGCAGGTGAGCACTGGAGGGCGTGATGCAGGTGAGCACTGGAGGGAGTGATGCAGGTGAGCACTAGAGGGCGTGATGCAGGTGAGCACTGGAGGGCGTGATGCAGGTGAGCACTAGAGGGCGTGATGCAGGTGAGCACTGGAGGGCGTGATGCAGGTGAGCACTGGAGGGAGTGATACAGGTGAGCACTGGAGGGAGTGATACAGGTGAGCACTGGAGGGAGTGATGCAGGTGAGCACTAGAGGGCGTGATGCAGGTGAGCACTGGAGGGAGTGATGCAGGTGAGCACTGGAGGGCGTGATACAGGTGAGCACTGGAGGGCGTGATGCAGGTGAGCACTGGAGGGAGTGATGCAGGTGAGCACTGGAGGGCGTGATGCAGGCGAGCACTGGAGGGAGTGATGCAGGTGAGCACTGGAGGGCGTGATGCAGGCGAGCACTGGAGGGCGTGATGCTGGGCGATGGCAGGCATGGCCGGAGGAGCCAGAGAAAGCGGGGGCAGCTGTACAACAGGGACAGTAGATGGCCACAGCCCAGGAATGGAGAGCCTACCGGGTGCTGAGGCTCAGGGAGACCTGGCAGGGGGTTAGCAGAGACGGCCAACTGCTGAAGGTCTGGACCCCACTCATGGAAGGAAAAGGGCTGAAACCCCCAGAGCTTTCTTCCCCTAGTGGAACACAAGAGGGTAGGCAGAGAATGTCCTGCTGGCGGCTATCCTGCTGGTGTCGCTCGGGCTGGAAGCTAGGCTGCTGTGGCTTGGATAGTAGGTAGTAGGGGTGTCAAAAATAATTGATTATAAGATGCATCGCGATGCGGACGTGCACGATTCTGCATCGATTCACAAATGTCAAAAATCGATTACCGTAAATTTCGGACTATAAGCCGCGGCTTTTTCCCCGTTTTTTGGCCCTGCGGCTTATATAACGGTGCGGCTTATCTATGGATTTTATCAGCTAACGGCCGCTCGGGGACCTCCAAAATCTATGGATGTTGGTATGAGGCAGAACGAGAGCAAGACAGACATTACGAGAGCGAGACCCTGATTGGATGATGTTGCAAAAAATGTGCCTCGCGACCTGATTGGAGCACTGTGCCACTACGCTCTCTCAGCCACTACAGTAAAACACCCTCCCTCCTCCCTCGCTCCGGGGGGAAAATGGCAGCGATTGAGCCTGAAAGACAGTCTGAATGAAATTGAATGTAACATTCCCAATTCTATGTATTACATTCTAAAAAACTAACGGCAACATTTTGGAAGGCTAAGCCACACAACTAGCTCGTTGTAATCTAACATCATGCTTCAAAAGATGGAGAACTGGCTGTGTTACGACGATGGCGGCGAGAAGAAGAAGGAAAGAAGGAAATCGAGCAGCAGCACGTAACCTTGGCATCAGGGTGTTGACACAGAGAGCAGACGGCCGAGGTGTGTCCACCGTTCAGATCCGACTGAAGGCCAAAACAGTCGCCACCGAAATGAAAATTGAACATTTTAGAGGTGGACCATCCTGGTGTTTCAGATTTATGAGACGAAAGGGACTGTCCGTCAGGGCGCGGACGACTGTGTGTCAGCAACTCCCTCCCGACTACCAGGAGAAAATTACAAACTTCGGCGAATTCACACAAAGAAAGATCAAGGAATATTCCATCGGACCGGAGCAGATCATAAATATGGATGAAGTGCCTTTGATGTTCGACCTGCCTCTCACTAGGACTGTTAACAAGAAAGGTGAATCGTCCATCACGTTGAGAACCACAGGTCACGAGAGAACGAATTTCACTTGTGTTCTTGGCTGCACAGCATCTGGAGTAAAGCTCCCGCCGATGGTGATTTTTAAGCGTCTCACAATGCCAAAAGAAAAGATCCCCAGCGGGATATGCTTGTTTTGTTGAAATGTTAATAAATGGGAGCTTCCCCAAACAGCCATCTCTTTCCCGACAATCCCCTCTGTGCACGAACCCTTACATATGGTAATTAAACATCAAAACACCCGCTTATAGTCCGGTGCGGCTTATATATGTAACAAACAGGCAATTTTGCTGCTGCGGCTTATACTCAGGTGCGCCTTATAGTGCGGAAATTACGGTATTTTTTTTTTTTTAATCAAATAAAGTATAATGGAAGTACATGCAGTTGTTTATTTTAATTATGGATCATAATACAATGCAATTCCAAATGCACTTTTATTTTAATAGTAGCCACACAGTGAGAAAAAAGAAAGTGAGAAAAAATAAATCAAAGTGATGCATCGATTTAAGATGCATCGAGATGCATCGATAATCGTAATCGAATCGAATCGTAGCCCTCTGAATCGTAATCAAATCGAATCGTGAGGCCAGTGAAGATTCACAGCCCTAGTAGGTAGGCTGCTGAGGCTTGGCTAGGTCACTAAAGCTTAATTTATACTTATTAGAAAGTGTCGCTTAGCACATGGTCGCAGACGAAAAAGAAAGTGTCGCTCATGGTGTTGCATTTATACTTCAGTGAACGTCAGTCTTTTAACGTCAGTCTGTAGTCATTCTTCTCTTAACGTCAGTCTGTAGTCATTCTTCTCTTAACGTCAGTCTGTAGTCATTCGTCTCTTAACGTCAGTCTGTAGTCATTCTTCTCTTAAAGTCAGTCTGTAGTCATTCTTCTCTTAACGTTAGTCTGTAGTCATTCTTCTCTTAACATCAGTCTCTAGTCATTCTTCTCTTAACGTCAGTCTGTAGTCATTCTTCTCTTAACGTCAGTCTGTAGTCATTCTTCTCTTAAAGTCAGTCTGTAGTCATTCTTCTCTTAACGTTAGTCTGTAGTCATTCTTCTCTTAACATTAGTCTGTAGTCATTCTTCTCTTAACATCAGTCTGTAGTCATTCTTCTCTTAACATCAGTCTGTAGTCATTCTTCTCTTAACATCAGTCTGTAGTCATTCTTCTCTTAACGTCAGTCTGTAGTCATTCTTCTCTTAACATCAGTCTGTAGTCATTCTTCTCTTAACGTCAGTCTGTAGTCATTCTTCTCTTAACGTTAGTCTGAGTAGTCATTCTTCTCTTAAC
>NC_139631.1:10606073-10623573 GCF_964638095.1 Poromitra crassiceps | reverse complement strand
AAGTATCTTTACTTACTGTACACTCAGACTTTGAATGGCAGCAGGCTTGCAAGAGTGGCGTGTTTTAAATATTGGCTGATGTGTGTAAGACGAGTTTGTGTGTGTGTGTGTGTGTGTGTGTGTGTGTGTGTGTGTGTGTGTGTGTGTGTGTGTGTGTGTGTGTGTGTGCGTGTGTTAGTGTGTGTGTGTATGTTGCTTTCTCATCTGTTGCTGTGATGTTGACATATAGGTGAAAATGCCTCAGCAGCAGTTTTCTTCAGACGGAAGAGTTGTTTTTTATGCATAACCATAAAGAGAGGTGGTGTTGTGATGGTAATGAGCAGGGCACAGGGACCAATGTGTCCACAGTGTTAAGGTGAACTCTATGAATAAATATATGCAGGAATTAAATAACGTGACGAATGGTGTTCAAAAGGCATTGGAGTTTCGACTGTCAAATGGTGCATTGTCCTGTCAGACTGCATGAAATTTTGAATAATTTGCTTTATTGGCTGCAGACTGGGATGTATTACAATCTTGCAAAGCTGAAATTTCTCCCCATGGTGACAAATGATGATCAGAAAGCATGAGACCATATGTGTCAGTCAGTCAGTCAGTGCAGTCAGTCAGTCAGTCAGTGGAGTCAGTCAGTCAGCCAGTCAGTCAGTCAGTCAGTCAGTCAGTCAGCATGCTTACGTGGCCGTTCACCCAGAGACAGTAGGCACACAGAAGATGCAGCGTCACTGAGAGGCGGAGATGAGTCATGACAAAACATAGGAGGGTACAAGGCTTTGGTTCCTAGACCGCCAACATAAACAGCCACTCCCCCTCCCTCTCCTCTCTGTCATTCATTGGTCACCCATTGTGATCTGACAGGGCAGGTGATCGGTAACGCATGCAAAGTTGAGCTATTTTCAACTTTTTGCATTGAAATGCATGGAGCTCAAAGCATTTCTCCATGACAGTGCTTGTCTGTGTAAATGGCCCCTAACTTCTCACAAAATCAAACCCAACTCCTGCGCAGCGCTACCAGAAGCGCAGGCGCTGCAACAATTTCAAAAGCTAGGAGTTCATAAGATTACTAACTTTCACTTCCCCCCATAATTATATTGTTATTGTCCAAAAAGGTAATTTAATAATAAATGAAATATTCTATATACAAGACTTTTAGTAGGTTTGTTTGTTGTACCTGACGTGTTTCGACTGACTTCCTGCAGTCT
Organism: Poromitra crassiceps; assembly: GCF_964638095.1. NCBI lineage: Eukaryota > Metazoa > Chordata > Actinopteri > Beryciformes > Melamphaidae > Poromitra > Poromitra crassiceps. The sequence continues at coordinate 10,622,374 of NC_139631.1, read as the reverse complement.
TCCTCAGAGGCGTCACGTGATGTTACTGTGACGTGTCCTGTGGCTGGTTGCAGGTTTGGCCATCCCACCTGGATATTTGGTTGGATGACCATGCCCCCTGTTGAGATGAGATGAGATATACTTTATTGTACCCGGAGGGTAATTTGTCTTGGGCTTAAATTAAAGTGCACATAGCTGCAACCAGGGGCGGTTCTAGGCCGTTTTTGGGTGGGCTTTAGCCCACCCAAAAATAGTCTCAGCCCACCCAAAAAAATAGAGGCAAAAAAAACTTTTTTTTTTTTTTTTTTTTTTTTAATCCCTCTCCAAATCCATGGTGGTCATTAGTAGCAGTTTCTGACTACACTCAATGCGCTGTGTGCATGTTTCCCCCCCCCCCCCCCTCTATGTTCTTAGGGTGGGCTGAGACAAAAATTTAGGGGGGTTCAGCCCACCCGAAAAGTTTCTAGAACCGCGGCTGCGCAGGCGCTCCCTCCTCCATCTATCTGCCTAATCCCACATCACTTCACACAGGTCACACACACAGTACAGCAGCGAAGTGGTCCTCCACAGTCCACACAATCGTTCTCCCCACTCATGATCAATGAAACTGAGGTGAGCATTGAGCAGTCAGAGTCGTTAGTAGTTACTCAATTAGCGCATATTGATATGCAAATTAGCACCTAACGTTGTCGTAGGCTAAACAAAAGAACTTGTCGCTGTGCCTGCCAGACAAACAGATGGACTGGAGGAAGGTAGGTAGGCTACCATGGCACCAGCCAGCCATGTCATGCTAGCTCGCAGTAAGCGGGTGTAAATGGATGTGATGTTTTTTGAGAAACATATGGGCATAAGTGACAAACATTTTCAAACGCGTCCCTTGTTATCTGAATGAAATTAAGCCCTTCAGAATCGCAAGTGGCTGCTTTACACAGCCTGTCTGATGTGATGATGACGATAGCTTAACATGCGTGCATGGCATCACTTATGTCTTGCTGTGATGTTAGTTCAGTATCTCAATAAAAGTTCTTACAGGCTTGTTATTTCCCTCTAAGGCAGGGATGTCAGAGATACGGCCCGCGGGCAGGTTTCATCCGGCCCGCGAGATGTTTTGGAATATTAAAAAAAATATATATATATATTATTATTATTATTAAATTCGCACCCCATTATCATGAACTACGTGTGGCTAATAAGCAAGCTAAGAGTTCATTCATAAGTTAATTAACCTGCACTACAAGGAAGTATGTCAGTAGGTCATCAGGTGTAAACAAAGCCGCCATGATGCCACGCTGGAATTGAATCGCGCATTCAGCTACCTACCAAAAAACAAAAGAATCAACAAGATCAGGCGCGGACTGCATAATCGGGCACATTGGGCAAATGCCCGGTGGCCTGGCCTGGCCTGCAAAAAAAAAAAAAAATTGTGCCCGCAGTCAGGCCACTCACTGAACAGCAGGCCAGGTGCCGCCTACTGGTTTACTAGTGGTTTTATTACTTTATTCAGGATTAAAGTGGGTGCATCTCATTGTAAAATTGGACTTGGCCCAAATTGGGCTTCAAACGGCCCAAATCGGGCTTCAAACGGCCCAAATCTGGCTTTAAACGACCCAAATTGGGCTTCAAACGGCCCACATCTGGCTTCAAACGGCCCAAATTGAGCTTTAAACGGCCCAAATTTTTCTGACGCCGGCACGCGCGTCGGCCCGTATCGGCCTGGCCTGCTTGGTATCTAATGCCCGGCCTGAATTATGATCCCAGTCCGCCCCTGAACAAGATGCTGTCGAAAAAGAGAAAGGTTGACACGGAATGCAGGCAGTTTCAAGAGAAATGGAAAGAGCAGTATTTCTTTTGTGAAGTAAATGGGTAAATGAGTCGAATTGATTTTAGTAAAAAAAAAATCCGGCCCCCATGAGGTCTCAGTTGAACAAATCCGGCCCTCTACCTAATATGAGTCTGACACCCCTGCTCTAAGGGAGTGCAAGGCAGATATTTAAACAGCCTTGTTTGTGTACAGTACCAGTGGCATGGGAGTAATAAAAAGGGATTAAGGACCAGGACCCCTGGTGGTCAGTAAGATGGGCTGGTTGAGCCAATGTTAAAATGATCTTTATTTATTATTTATTTTTGCTTTAAAACTATTTTTTAATTTTCTGCTTAAAGTTCATGAAAAAAGTGGCATTCTTGTTTTTTCACACAATAATTTCATAATACCATTTGTAATGCCACCGTTGTAGTGCTGTTGTTCAAAATTAAAGTACATTTTCTCAGATTTATTGGTGTCTTTCTAGTCACACAATTTAATAGTCAGTGTTTCCCATACACTGATCTATTTGTGGTGGTACACCCTACATAGATTTTGACCCCCACAAATACTGCCACATATTAATTTCAACTAGTTGACTGCAAACTCCTGCTTTAGTGCTTACAGTATATTATTATCTTGTCGGAATATTATTCCAGCCAATAAGTTAGGAAGTTCCCTTTTGATTTAATTTTACTTTTGTTTTGCCTACAAAGCAAAATGTTACTTTACTTGAAACTCCCCTGAAGTGATTTTGGTATTATTTATGCAAGCATAATTCTACCATATAGTAACCTGTATGCAGAATATATATAGTATATATGAGGAAACAATTATTTTTTCATTGCTGTAAAACCACAGAACGGTAAAGAAGATATTGATGTGTGTAGTTCTTCATAGATCTAGTCTCTTCATTTTGATCTCAAAGTGCGCCAGTTTGATCCATTTTTACTTGAAACTGTACAAAATTTTCTTCCGGGGGGGCATGCCCCCGGACCCCCCTAGGGGTTCAGTGGTCCATGACCTTTGGGTGGGCTGAGCCCACCCAAAGCTCTGATGCTAAAACCGCCCCTGGCTGCAACACAACGTCAAAGAACAGAGACAGACAGGGACATTAACATTGCACAATTCCACAGTAGAGAGAACCAGTTCGGCATGAATTACACAAGCTCTATTGCACAAAATGTATAGCTCATAGCATTCCTGAGATTTAGGAAAATAAAATAGAATAGTATCCAAATAAAAATAGTGGACCCCTCAAAATCGTTACAGCCGCTAGCATAGTTCCAGTTAGTGCTGTAGTGTACATGACATACACGAAGGATGAATCAGTCAATCAGTCAATGTTGCCCCATTATAGGGAAAATTTGGGAAAATATTATTATTAGGGAAAATATCTGGCAGTTGGCCGGTATAGTTTATGGAGGACTGCATCCCAGCTACAGTATGAGACAACATGTAGGCCCCCTCATCCCAGTTTACAGTCCCGTGGACATGTTTCCGGATCTCTATTGCCTCCTTGATCCAAAAGTGGTATCTGTTGTTTTCCGATCACGGTGGTGGCACAGTGGTAGTGTTGTCACCTCACAGCTAGAAGGTCCTGGGTTTGATTCCCGCCTGGGACGCTGTGGGTGTGTCCCTTACCCCCCCATGTCTTCACTGCCTACTGCCCAGGTGGCCTAGTATCTCGTCAAAAGGGCCTTTCTGTGTGGAGTTTAGATGTTTGCATCACCGTGCTCCCCTGGGCTTTCCTCCATATATAACCCCCCACTAAAAACAACATGCAGAAGATCGTCGCCTGACCAGCGGCAGTTGGAAGAAGTTGGTCCCCGTGCGCTTCACTGCATCTGCCCACCGCTCCTGGTCTGAACCACGGAGGTGGATGAGCCAGCTTCACTGCATCTGCCCACCGCTCCTGGTCTGAACCATGTGGAGGATGAGCCAGGATGGGTCAAACGCAGAGGACACATTTCACAGCACCTCCAAAAGCGCGCGTGTGTGTGTGTGTGTACTGGCCACCGTGCACGTGTGTGCATGCCACGATGGTGTTTGTGACAAATAAAGACAGGGTTTGTCCGTCTGGCTTAATCTTAATTAAACATGCATCATTCAGGAGCTTACTCTTATGGTAACTCAAACATAATTTCCTGACATAGTGAATGGCAATTATGAAAGCCGAAAAACAAGATTATGCAGGATTATATGTAGGTAGTGTAATATGCATATGCAATATGAAACGGCACAGCTTCTGTAATTGCTTTCCAAACATGTACATAAAAGGGCCACAAGTTTGCTTGTGCTGGTACACGGCAGAATGGGCAAACTTTCTCAAACCTTTAACTACTCTGTAGCTTCCCCAAAACAAACTGCCGTCAATCCTGTTGGCCTGTCAATGAAAATCAGCTGTCTATCCAGGACAGCCTAGACGAATCCAGACTGTCGGTCTGCAGCCAGGATTACATTTCAAAATAACTTCAGTTAAAGCTCTGCAAGCAATGCCTGATGTGTGCATTCACCAACCTGGCTATCATAATGTTAATCATTGCTAAGGAGAGAGAAAGAGATGGAGCATATTGGTTCGGGAGGGCAGATACGTACCTGTGTCGAGAGAGAGAAAACTCTTGCATACTTGTGCTTGTTTCTTATCAAACAGCAGATATGGTTTAGTTACTGCGTTTAGGTGATGGGGAATTCTGTACAGAACACTTGGAATCAACAGGAGAGAAATGAGACTGCAAAAGAAAGGACCAAAAAACATGTATATTATTTGTAATTTACTTTATTTGGCAGAGCAATTCAGACATACATGTTTCACAGATCAAATGTTTGTATTTCCGCAGGCATATTAAAGGCCCAATCCGTCAAAACTCACTATTACTGACGCCGGTGGCCGTTAGTGTAACTGCAGGCAGCGTGTGAACGAGCTGACGCGCGTGCACCATACTCGCACGCGCACAAGCAGTTGCCTGGCAACAGCAGAGCTGTTCGTTGCTTTGTAACGTTAACTCATAAAAGTCACTTGAAAACGGCAACCTGGACAATTTATCAGTCAGATCAGACTCGAGATGCCCAGGAAGGATTCTGGATGAATTAGGGGACGTTATTGTGGCATGTTTGGTCGTGTTTTGGCTTGCGTTGGCTGCGGGCAAGTCGATACTCATGTTAGCAAAAGCCAGGAAATAGCCTGCTCCCCCTATATGTACGGTAATGCCTGGAGTTGACCAAACTGAACAATCAAACAATGTTTCATAAGCATAACAGTAACGTTAGGCATATTTAGGACTGTTAAATTCATTATCCACACAAGACGGTAACGTTATTAGTGGGGCTGGTGGTAATTTCTATAAATGTAAATTAATATTAGTTAGCCGCGATTAGCATCAAGCTAACATTACTAGTATATGCAGTCCCACTGCAGTCAGAGCCTGCTGGCTGCGGGAAGTGGATACTCATGTTAGCACAAGCCAGGAAATAGCCTGCTCCCCCTGTATGTACGGTAGCCTACCGTCAAACAATGTACCGTAAGCATAACAGACAGTAGGCTAACGTTAGGCATATTTCCGACTGTTAGATTCATTATCAACACAAGACAGTAACGTTATTAGTGGGGCTGGTGGAAATTTCTATAAATATAGCTAAATCTATTAGTTAGCCGCGTATAGCATCAAGCTAACGAATCACCACCGCAGCTAAATGCAGTCAAACAATAATGTTCCATGACCATAAGCATAACGGTAGTAACGTTAGGGTTGCATTACTTCACACAAGACGGTAATGTTAGCAGAGTTTCTGACCAGGTGGTCAGATACTTGTACTACGGAGTGACAGTAAAAATCTTGAATCTTGAAAATCCATTAGCAAGCAGCTAACCTTATCTGGTCAAAACCACATTACACTAGCTACAAGCAGCAAGTTCCCTTCCTGAACCGAAAACACAGTCCTGACTCTAGTTTCCCGCCGATGTTGGTCACATTGCTGCTGTCTGGCCAGACGGGCTTCATTAGATAAATATTTATTTATTTAGTCTGGACTTTTTCTGGAGTCTGTGTTTGTTGTTTCCTTTAGCTAGCAGCTAGCGACGAGCGTAACGTTAAAAGCTACTTCAGCCATTTCCTGTTAGCGTCTAGGACAAGAGACAAGCTCGACGTGAACGCGCGAGACGTCACATCCTCTAGCTGTGGCGGGAGATGCTATCCACTTCGAAACTGCGGTTTTCCATGTATCTTCTGAACGGCTGGTCGGAGAGAAACGCCCCTGGTCGCCATTTTTAAGTGACGTCAAGGCGCATTCACTCAGTGCCAATAATAAACACTTTGTGCACATTTATTTCTCGCCAAAACCAACGGAATGGGCCTTTAAAGAAAAGCCCATAGGAAGTTTCCATATCTGGAGTAGTGGTCTCAGACCAGCACAGTCTGAGACCACTACTCCTCCACTCTGAGCCTCAGACCAGCATCCTCAGTTATCCTGTCATACACTGCATTTACACTAGTGACATTGCAAAAACATGCCAAGTGTAAACACGCACGCACGCACGCACGCGCACACACACACACACACACACACACACACACACACACACACACACACACATAGTAAATCAATATTATGAACATCAAGGTTGGACGTAGGTTGTGTGTGTGTGTGTGTGTGTGTGTGTGTGTGTGTGTTTGCGTGTGGCAGCCATCGAGGATGGAACCTCGACACCCAACGCAGACGCAAAGCAGGCAGTAGAGCATCTTTCACTGCTGATAAAGGAATCCTCCCTTTGATGGCTGACGGATGATGACAAAGCCTGATGCTGCCTGATGGCTACAGGAGCAGGGACGTTACAGAGATGTTGACTTGACCGATGTACCAACCTGCTCCACTTCACACGAGCGTCTGATATCGCTTTACAGTAATAACATTCTGCCAGAGCCACATACAGCTGTTACATTGTCTGTGGTTTTAGCTCCTCCAGAGCTGAAGTATAGGCAGGCTTCACCTCGAGGGCACCGATGATCAAGATACTGTAAGTTTGTCTTTTTTATCAGTAGAAGTCGACGTACCCTTTTACTGTTTTCTTTTGCAGGGATTTAACCAGCTGGCAGGGATCACTAGCCTGGTAAACCGCCCGTCACGTGAACTCACATTGCATTTGGTTCTCCGTGACGGTCTGGACCTGCACAGGCAGTTAAGATGATTGGTCGAGCCATGCCGGCTCGACCAATCAGCGGCGGCCGTAGGCGGGCTCTGGCTCGTCTGGGCAAGTAGTGGGTACATGGTCTTTGTAGTTCTTTTCACTCGTCAACATGGCTGCCGCCGCGGAAGTGACAGGCCGTGAATGAAATTGAATGTAACGTTCCCAATTCTATGTATTAAATTCTAAAAAACGACCCTCAACATTTGGGAAGGCTAAGCCACACAACTAGTTCGTTATAATCTAACTAAATGCTTCGAAGGTGACTTTACGACCGCGAGGACTCAATCAATGAATACCACGGAGATCATCCACAGGCACCTTCCGCGATCTGATTGGTTGAAGTTAACACCCACCAGCGGTGATAGACAGATGGGTCATCCAATCACCTGCCAAGTAGCTTGGACAAAGTGCCCGCCTCCGTCAGCGGGTCTGGTGACTTCAAACCCAGATTGACTGGTTAATAGTGAAACCTATGTGGAGCTATACCGTCCATCTGGCAGCGTCAGGTTAAGGGATCACCTCCCCATGTACAAATATTCCACCAAAACAAGTCCGTCCCCCGATACTATTATGATTGGTTTACGGCAGTCGTACGCAACCTTGCCCTACTCAGGTGCCACATTGACAAAAATATATACATATATAATCCAAAAAAAGTCCCTTTCCTCCTTTCTATTGATTGATTGGTTGATTGATTGATTGATTTTAAGTACGACTTAAAGGAGCCACAACTACCCATAAAGGAGCCGCATGTGGCTCTAGAGCCTCGGGTTGAGTATCACTGGTTACAGTAAAGAAATACAAATAAGACAGAGCATTTTTCGCCTATACCAGAATGATAACGGCTTCAGCCAGACATTTCTCCAGCGCTGGCACAGCCCTAAAGCCAAGTGTGGAGATATAGGTCTGGCTAGGCCAGACTACTTTCTTTGGATCTCTGCCGCCAAATTTCCCTAGAGAAATGCTCTTGTACCTTTCCAAATGACACTTCAATTTCCTGTGTGTGCGCGCGCACGCGCGCGCGCGCGCGCGTGTGTGTGTGTGTGTGTGTGTGTGTGTGTGTGTGCGTGCATGCGCATGTGCATGTGTGTGTGTGTGCATATGCGTGTGTGTGCGCGCGCGTTCGCGTGTGTGTATGTTTGAGCCTTGCATGCACATGTGTATGCCTGTATATCCAGCATTTCAGGAATTGTGAAAACTGATTGATTTCCATTAGGGGTGTCAAAAATAATCGATTATAAGATGCATCGCGATGCGGACCTGCACGATTCTGCATCGATTCACAAATGTCAATTTTTTTTTTTTTATAATCAAATAAAATATAATGGAAGTACATGCAGTTGTTTATTTTAATTATGTATCATAATACAATGCAATTCTAAATGCACTTTTATTTTAAAAGTAGCCACACAGTGAGAAAAAATAAAGTGAGAAAAAAAATCATGTATTCGGGAAAAAAAGTGATGCATCGATTTAAGATGCATCGAGATGCATTGATAATCGTTATCGAATCGAATCGTAGCCCTCTGAATCGTAATCGAATCGAATCGTGAGGCCAGTGAAGATTCACAGCCCTAATTTCCATCCTGCTGCTTATGGATGTTTGAAAATACACAATGGAATTTAAATGGGCTTTTAAGTGGGCTTCATCGCCATAGGTCACGAAAAGGTACTCACCAAAATAAGGGTCGGAGATTGGTGTCATAAGGTTTCAGTGAACAACAGCGAAACACTGACAGGGTCCTGACAGGTGTGCAACAGTTAATCCCTCCTGCTTAGGTATTAATGACCTGACAATCAGCCCAAGTGCTTTTTGATTAGCTCATACTAATTCATGCACAGTCACAGAAGCTCAAATCACACTTACTTACTTAATTACCAGTGTGAGTCCAGCAGTGACCAACGCTGTAAATAGATCATTATGAGTTTGCTGCTCCATCATAAGGAAAGAGGAGACAATTATGTTTTTCGAATATGAATGGGGAAAAAAACAGAATGAGTGAGAAATCCATGTAGAGAAACCGGGCGAAAGATAAGTGTGTGTGTGTGTGTGTGTGTGTGTGTGTGTGTGTGTGTGTGTGTGTGTACGTACAAGTGTGTGCTTACCTCCATCCATGTGTGAGGAGAATATTACAGCCGTGATTAGTGTAAATGAAGAACGTCAGATAATGTTCTTTATGATCAATGGAGGACACTTGCTAACGTCTCCACAGAATACATTAGCAGCACGTCTGCTGACAGCCTGCGTGTGTTTTCTGCTTGGTGCTGAATATATGAGCAGTGTCATTTATCTGACACATACAGGACAGGAAGGGACAGGAGGGGACGGGTGACCAGCTCAGGACAGGAGGGGACATGTGACCAGCTCAGGACAGGAGGGGACATGTGACCAGCTCAGGACAGGAGGGGACATGTGACCAGCTCAGGACAGGAGGGGACATGTGACCAGCTCAGGACAGGAGGGGACATGTGACCAGCTCAGGACAGGAGGGGACATGTGACCAGCTCAGGACAGGAGGGGACATGTGACCAGCTCAGGACAGGAGGGGACATGTGACCAGCTCAGGACAGGAGGGGACATGTGACCAGCTCAGGACAGGAGGGGACATGTGACCAGCTCAGGACAGGAGGGGACATGTGACCAGCTCAGGACAGGAGGGGACATGTGACCAGCTCAGGACAGGAGGGGACATGTGACCAGCTCAGGACAGGAGGGGACATGTGACCAGCTCAGGACAGGAGGGGACACGTGACCAGCTCAGGACAGGAGGGGACACGTGACCAGCTCAGGACAGGAGGGGACATGTGACCAGCTCAGGACAGGAGGGGACATGTGACCAGCTCAGGACAGGAGGGGACATGTGACCAGCTCAGGACAGGTGGGGACACGTGACCAGCTCAGGACAGGTGGGGACACGTGACCAGCTCAGGACAGGAGGGGACATGTGACCAGCTCAGGACAGGAGGGGACATGTGACCAGCTCAGGACAGGAGGGGACGGGTGACCAGCTCTCTAATATCTCGAGAAGTGCCGCCTATTAACTGAGAAACAGAGAGGATTGAAAGAATACTACAATGTTGTTTATGTAAAAGAAAACATTCAGCTGTAAGATGCATTGAGTTGACATTTTGTTTGAATTCAGAAAAAGCAATCCCCGTGTTCGTGAACATGAATGAGTGGGATAATATGTCAGAATTTGAACTGAATTCACTTCAAATATGAATCCAAATGCGGAGAAATTATCTTTTTTTTTTTTAAGGTAAATAGATAGCCGGAATTACTTTGTAAACATGGCCGCCAGGCTGGCGCGACATACAGCGCATGGGCTGTGTACAGCGGAAGCCCTCTTTACAGGCAAACAAGGAAGTAACTCACACTGAGTTACTTCAAAAATCGTGGCGAGTACCCAACGCACAACATGTATTTTGGCATTATCAGATGTGTGTTTTTGGTTATTTTGAACGGGTGTACCATTGGCGCCCATTCTATGGCGATACTTACTAACTTCACGACTGTAGCTCACTGTATACTGCTCGGACAGTGACGGTAAAGGCATGGTGTACCTTGGTTATGTGGCAGGGATATGGCAAATGAGCTAAACTCCTGAAAAAGTGGCGTATCCCTTTAAGATCTAATTTCCTCCAGAATACGTTGGAGGCCCGTTTTTAATCTGCCCAGCCAAACACCATCAAATCATCATTTGTTCTGTTCTTTTTCCCGTCTCAAGTCTCTTTACATAACAGTTTGAATAAGTGTGTGGTGGCCTGCAAAAACCCTTCACATGGTGAAAATTTGACATTTAAATGTTTGATATTTCCATAAATTATAAGCTCTCCCCTATATATAACTTTTGTAAAGACTGAGATAGCTTTCTCAGATCATGCGTATTTTATTGTTTATGTGTCTAAAAGTATAAAATGAGGAAAATGGCATCCAACAACATTCAATTTTCTACAGTGGCATTTTACTAAAACCATACAAACAAATAATTTCCCCTTTGTTTTATGAAAATAATCATTCACTACGGAGATGAAAGTAACCCCTCAAAATCTCCAAATACCTTCAAAGCTTGTTTTTGACCTACTTTGGCTCATTGCCAACAATGTGTAGCAGCAACATGTGAAGGTTCTCCCACGCCACGCTACACACGTTTACTTTTCCTGCCTTGAATTCACGGTTTGTAGATTCCTCTGAATGCTCTGAGAATATTTGATCACCTTAGATGTCCATGAAATGAAATCCACTGAAATCCAAGTGTAAAATTTGAAAAGACCCCATGGCCGTTCATCTGAAAGCGAGGGTGTCCGTGAAAACCTGGCCTTTTGGAGATAAGACTTGCTCGTGCGCTGGCGACCTGGGAGCCTGATGCTTTTCCGTCCTCCTCCTCCTATCAGCCAATCTATCCCACAGAAGATGAAAGAGAACAGCCAGTCAGTAGCTGCTTACTGGGCCCCTGCAACACATTAGTGGCTCCTACCGTGGCCTTCAAAGACTGTGCGTCTGTGTGCATATAGTGTGTGTCAGAGACAGAGACAGACAGACAGTATCTGCTTCTGTGTGTGCGTGTCTTAATCATTGCTTTTACGCTTATACGCTTGTAAGTGTGTGTGTGTGTGTGTGTGTGTGTGCGCGTGTGTGTGTGTGTGTGTGTGTGTGTGTGTGTGTGTGTGCGTGTGCGTGTGCACGCGCGCTGACATTCTAAAGAGGTGTAAGGTCAGGGGTCATGTCAGCTCTACTCGGCTGTCACCTCCTGAGCTCTTTATAAAATCCCTCACAGCTCTTTCAGCTGCTGCTGGAGCATCGTCAATCTGCCAGGAGCCTGGAGAAGTCCAGGCTCCACAGGATGTCACAGAAACATGATGACGCAGCCCTTTGAGAGAGAGAGAGAGAGAGAGAGAGAGAGAGAGAGAGAGAGAGAGAGAGAGAGAGAGAGAGAAGAGAGAGAGAGAGAGAGAGAGAGAGAGGTCTGCTTCCTTCCTTGACTTAAGTGTTTGCAAACACTTGTCAAAAACTTGAATGTCTGCCGGCGTTAATGACATGAAGTTGTTATGGAGCAATTTTGTTAACTTTTATTCCTTACAGCACACCGTAAATTGTTGCAAATGTTGCACACAGATATCATTGCTGGGGTGTAAGGGGAAAATATAGCTGTATCACTTGGAAAAAAAAGCGACAACTGCTCTGATTGAAGATAGAAGATAGATAGAACAACATGAAAACAGATGATTCGTTTTTAAAGGATAGTAGGTAACTTTAATCTTGGGCTCACAAAAGAATCACACTTTTCCAGACCGGATCCCCCCCTTTTTGTAGAGAGATATATTGAACTTTAGGTTTGTTTTTTTGTTTGTTCCACAATTGATGTATGGTGTTTTGGAAGAGAACTCTTAAGTTTTGAGGCAACCTTTTGCACAAATCAAATTCAAACTATGAAAATCCATAACAGATTAGTGTGTTATTGCAATGGCATTGCGTTGCACAGATAGAGAACAGGTGTTAATAAAGCTCAGACCTTGTGAGTGTCATTTTTGCCTCTTTTTTTTTAAAATAAGAAAAAGTTGCTATAGAATGAAAGATTAATCTCACAATTTCACAAAGTCTCAGGGCTGCGCCATGCGGGCAGCTTGATTCTGCGAAAGAAGAAGAAAAAACATACTGTAGCAGAGGAAAGATGTGTTCGTCAGCTGCTGTGCCAGATGAACTGCAAGGTTACATGTTTGGATTACGCGTGCCAACAAATACAAGTCCTGCATAGTAAGGAAGAATGAAAGAGAGAAAGAAAGAACGAAAAATGACTGAACAGTTTTTGAAGAAACACATAAGAAGAAAAAAGCAGACATGAGAAGATGCTCTGTCTGTGAAGCTCCTTTCCCCCAGATGGTTATGCATGTTTTGAAGATTATCCACGGGGTTTAGGACTGGACACACAGACCGACAGGGGGCGACAGAGAGAATGATAACATATTCAGGCATGTTTAGAGGAGAGGAAAGGCTGGACTAATGGTTATTTCTCCTCCCTACTGTAACACACCTTCCGTAGATCCCACAGCCCGCACGCATCAAGTATTTAGAACATTCGTACAGTCACCTTTGATGGGTAATCCTGAAATCCTATTCTATGAAGACTGATGCACTTGTTGACTTGAGAGTTTTCACCCTCTGTGCAGCACAGATGGTGAAAGCTTTAGTAGTTTTTCTGCGTTCAATACTCACTCACCTCCACATAAGGTATCTCCCCCCTCACTACTTTTATTATATACAGTATAGCGATGGTAGGATGTTGAAGGCTAATTTTAGTTTCAAACCTGCAATCAGTGCTATCGATTATGTGACACAGGTACTCATATTTTTGCTATAATCGCATTAAGATGTAGTGTGCACAACTGATATAAGACCGCCCAGTAGAAACATGATAATTGACAATGCATTAAAATGTTGCTCTATAACTTAAAACTGTAGCATCAATAACATGTGTAACAAGTCAAAGAGGGTGAATGCTTCTTGTAGCCATGATGCCGTTCTAAAAAAAGAACGCTGGTAACAGAAGAAGGCTGGTAACAATCCGAGCCTGTCTGTCAGTTGCAGAAACAAACTTGTTTAGTGGAGGTGGCGTATAGGCTACATTGATGCTTCACCTCCTCCGCTCCAGCCCGGTGCACCGCTGCTGGTGTAACCCAATGAATGTGAGTCCTCGTGAGTCCCGAGTGGTAGCGAGTAGGTTGGTTAAACTCACTCCCGCAGTATAAAGGCACGTTAATCAGCTCCGCCAAGGGAGCTAGCTCTCTTGGTGCAGTGGGTAGTGTGTCCGCCTCGCAAGCCGAAGACCAGCAGTTCGAATCCACCCGTGGGCAAGCCCTTAACATGGGTTGCTGCAATTACCACCAACATGGGTTGCTGCAATTACCACCAACACAACGCCGTTACACTGGCTGAAGAAATCTCACTCAATACTGGACCAAATTCACAAATTGTTGTCAGATTAGTCACTTACAGTTCAAGTCACAGTCAAGTCAGGAAAATAGGGTCCATGTTGAAAAATACAGAAATGTTCCTTTAATATGTGTGTGCAAGAGAAACAGAGCATATCAGCTCTGTTTGGCTGCAGTGCAGTCAGTCCACTTGTGTGCACTGATGTGTGTGTGTGTGTGTGTGTGTGTGTGTGTGTGTGTGCGTGTGTGTGTGTGCGTGCGCGTGTGTGTGCGCGCGTGCGTGCGTGCACTGGTGTGTGTAAGACTGTACAGTACTTATGTTCATACACTGCTGGATAATTAAAGCAGCTGTTTCTCTTCCATTATATGCAGTCAGTTAGATTAGAAATCATTCAGGATATTCTCCCTCTCTCATCAGCCTCCCCCTCTCTTTAAAATATATGACTGGTGAAATGATGAAAAGACACCAACCATTACACCCCAAACTGAGATAAGCTACAACAGAATGTAGGGCAAGAGGAGGAGGGATACGTACGTGTAACTGTATAGAAGGAGGAAGGAGAGGGAGGGAGTTAGTCAAAGGAGGCGACAAGGGAGTACCCATGCACGATATATCAGCATATCAGTATAGTATTGGCCGATGTTTGTCATCTTTTAATATCAGGCCGAGGAGCAAAATAACAGCAATGTTCATATCGGTTGATCCGTATCAAAATTCTCAATCCAGTATTAAGAGGAAACAATTTGGGAAATCTATGATTTATGGGCTTATTCCAAATGTTTTGCAAATAAAGAAAGACATTACTTTTTCAAATACACAGTGTTTACATCGTAGACAAATAGGTTTTTATACAGAGCATTTCGACATATCGAAATATCGGTTATCAGCAATTGGCCAACATTTTCATATCGGTGCATATCCCTATAGGGGAGTGTGTGACAGATTGAGAGAGTAAGGGAACGGAGACATGCGAATAAAGTAAAGAGAGAGGAAATATGACAGAGAGAAGGAAAGGACTGGAGAAGGGGACAAGGAAGGAGAGAGGGAGGGAGGGAAGGAGGGAGGGGGAGAGGACGCCGAGCCAGGGTGAGTAACACATCCAAGACAAACCGGTGCCAGAAATCTTCCCCTTTTGTCCCGTCCATTAAAACAGACCCAGGGCGAAAGCGCGGCACTCCTGATCTCAGTCCCTTTCTCCTTATCGTCTAATATGGCTCCTAAAAGTAATTTACAGCAACATATGTGGCACGGCATCAAAAGTGCATTTAGCTGATAAAGATGCCATCGCTGACAGAAATGTGGTGCCTGGAGCAAGGCTACAGACCGCTGTATTCTCTCTCTCTCTCTCTCACACACACACATACAGTACACACACATACAGTACACACACACACACACACACACGCGCACGCGCGCACACACACACACACACACACACACACACACACACACACACACACACACACACACACACACACACACACACACACACACACACACACACACACACACACACACACACACCTTTTCCTCCCTACCACCTCCACTCTCAATCTCTCTCTACTGTCTATTCCTATCTCTTCCTGTCCCCTTCCACAGCCTTCATCTTTTCTAGTCTCCATCTTCTCTTTGCTTGCCTACCTCCAGCTCTCTCTGTGTTCTTCTTATTTTTGGCCGTGCTCCTCTCCTCCTCTCCTGTCCTTACTTCCGCCTCCTCAATTCTCATCCTTATTCCTCCACCTCCTACTCAGCCCCCCCCCCTCCTCCTTCGTCATCCTGATGTCATGGCCATTTAAAGGAAGCCATTGTGATCCAGAGGCCCCTGTGTGCCATGTTTTCAAGCCTTCACTCAGGCCATGGTGGCTCACTGGGCCAGCATGTGCTTTCTTGTGTCTGAGGCATGATGGAGCAGCTTAGAGGTACCAGTGCACTTCCCCCGGCCAGACTCTCACAGAGGGCTTAGCTCTTTCTAACAGTGTGTGGAGGAGAGACCAGCGAGGCACCTGGTCCCACTTTCTCAAAGTCTGTGAAATGACTCAACCACGGATCAAATCCCAAACCTCTTAGCACCAGGCCACTGATCTGTACAGCCCTCCACTCACATCCCAACAGCCGTTTTCAAGCCTGCCTCCTTCTCTGTCCTTCCCCTCTCTCTCTCTCTCTCTCTCTCTAACTCTGCCTCTCATCCATCTCTCTCCTCTACTTCCTCTCTCCCCTTCGCTGTTGCATCTCTCTCTCTCTCTCTCACTAACTCTGCCTCTCATCCATCTCTCTCCTCTACTTCCTCTCTCCCCTTCGCTGTTGCATCTCTCTCTCGCTCTCTCTCTCACTCCCCCACCCTTTCTCCACTCCACTCTGTCTCTAGATTTACAGTATTGCCTTTCGGCTTCTTCCCCGTAAATACT
>NC_139631.1:10561073-10601073 GCF_964638095.1 Poromitra crassiceps | reverse complement strand
TCGCTCGTGAGGGAGAAATCCACAAACGCTACGGATTAGCCTCCTGAAAAGCTGTATAAAGATCGGCGCGGCCTGGGGTCCTTCAGGCTAGAGCGAGGTGCTCGCCGCAGGCGAATGACGTGCAGCGCACAGGCCTTCTTGAGGCATCCTCTCTGTCCATGGTACGCCATGATGGTACGGCATAGTAGGATTGCCTTTTGGAGGGTCTGGTGAGACGAAGGAGGAGCGCGGCCGGGAGAAACCCACAGAGCCTTAGCCCTCCATGCACCGAAGGGTCTTTCAATGCTGCGGTGTAGCACTAGCTCTATTGCAGCGGATTGGGCATGATCAAACCTTCCGCGGGCAACGTTGCAGACAGAGTAGGAAGGCTGATCCGTGAGCGGCTGCTTCTGGGACGTGGGTCGGGGTCTTAATCGGCCTCGGCTGGGTCTACTGGGCGAGGGTGTATGATGTTCGATAGACCCGAAACACCTTACGACCCCAGTTAACACTTTGAGTGCCACGGCCCTTGGGCAAAAGGTTGCTTGCTGTGCCACATAGGCCGCAATGCATTTTAAAACAGTCATATAATTTTTTTAATAATTACTATGTAAACACTGAACACGCACAAATAACGATGAGACTCTCTTCTATCACCTGCAAAAAAAAGTTTATTGATCCCATTTTCCGTTCTTTAGTTATGAGCCGGAGAAGATAGCTTGATTGAAGCAAAAACATCCCTTTTTTTCTACGAGCTGAGATAATGAGCCTTTTGTGAAATTAAACATTTCAAGCACATCACTGACTCTGAAGCTAATTTTCTGATGTCTGGGTCTGTCTGGGTGAAGTGTATGCTGCTCTGCCTGCTCTGCGTTCCCCCCCCCCCCCCCCCCCCCCCCCCTCAACTGCACACGCCTCCTGGGTGTGTCTTATGTGTCTGGTGGCTCTCAGTCTCTGCTGAGTTTGCTGCGCACACACAGTGAATGGTGCGCGACATTCAGCTTTTTGGTTCCGCGTGTGTTTGTCACGGGCTCGCATGCTTCCAGTTCGGAATAATAAGGCTGATTATGTGAATGTGCTGTTGCAGCGTACACGGAGGTGCTCAGTTGTGACAGCGGATGCTGCTGCTGGGGGCACAGCTGGCGTTGTGCTCGTTGTGCTTCATGCACGTCGATGCATACGGACGGATGCGATGCGATTTCCTCCTTTTGCCCAGTGACTATTTCTGTGTGTTTGGCTCCTTTTTCTCTGATCAGGAGAGTGCTGTCGCCACCTAATGGGTTTGTAAAATAGGTTATCGACCTCCAATAGCTACAATATTGTTAGAGGCGACGTAAGAAGCTTAGATCGACACCCCCCCGTCAAAAAAACAATTTGGAGTTACTGACGCCATTTGGCGTCGCTGGCACTGTACGGTAAATTTCTAATGACGCCATATGGCGTCGCTGGCACTCAATGTGTTAACATCACTGATGACGCGTCCCAGCGCATGCTGAAGCATTGTATCTTGAACCATATATATATATATATATATATATATATATATATATATATATATATATATGCAATTTAATAGACACAGCACTGAGCCTTTATTACAGTATGTCACATGACCAGGCACGGATGTTTCATAATGGTATTTAGTATTCTGGTGCCTTCCAGTGTTCCCAACATAGGGAACTATCTGATAAATGAAGCACAATGTACGGACTAACTCACGCAGACATTCTTCAATGAAAGAACAGCGTTGAATCTGTAATGACCCTGTGAGCAAATCTAGTTAATTAGCCATCTTTACGCTCTCTATATAGAGTCTTCCTGTGGAAAGTGTATAAAGGGTCTGGAAAAAGATAATGAGACCTCAAAGTACAGTACGAAGTTCATAAATCATGCAGTGTGTTAAGCCACAGCTGTAGCTTCTTTTCTACACGGATTAATATATTTATCATAAACCAAATGCCTTCTATATGTGACAGAGAAATGGGAGAGATATGGGGAAAGAGAAGAGCTGTGGACAGGAACATAGAGAGAGAGAGAGAGAGAGAGAGAGAGAGAGAGAGAGAGAGAGAGAGAGAGAGATAGGAGACTGATGGAGGTGAACTTTAATTAGGTCTTGTGTCAGCAAGGTGGTAGAAAGGTGGCGTTCGCTGCCAAAGCCTGGAATCACGGCTGTTATTTTGAGATGCATTACTCAATAAGAAGGCCAGGGAGTAAAGTACCACAGGGACCTGGCATGGTGTAACAGGGACCTGGCATGGTGTAACAGGGACCTGGCATGGTGTAACAGGGACCTGGCATGGTGTAACAGTTGGTTGACGACCTCCCATCATCATCAAACCTTTTTAGAAATACATTAAAAGAATGGCTGATGTCCATTCATTTTGAGACTATATACATCAGGACTGACTATAAGGGCCCAACTCATGGAACGTGCTTGCTCAGTGTATAGAAGACTGCACAAACGTTCAATTCCAGTAACAGAGAAAAGTAATGGCTACAGTAAAAGTGATACTGAACAAGAACAATGAACAGTGATGAATGGGCCAATATGGGAAAAAAAGGTCAAGGTGGATGATGACATTAAAGTGTCGACTGAAATGTCTGGTGGCCTGAAGAAACCTGTCACATGCACACCCTGCACATTGTTCTGTCACATGCACACCCTGCACATTGTTCTGTCACATGCACACCCTGCACATTGTTCTGTCACATGCACACCCTGCACATTGTTCTGTCACATGCACACCCTGCACATTGTGGCCTGAAGAAACCTGTCACATGCACACCCTGCACATTGTGGCCTGAAGAAACCTGTCACATGCACACCCTGCACATTGTTCTGTCACTTGCACACCCTGCACATTGTTCTGTCACATGCACACCCTGCACATTGTTCTGTCACATGCACACCCTGCACATTGTTCTGTCACATGCACACCCTGCACATTGTTCTGTCACTTGCACACCCTGCACATTGTTCTGTCACATGCACACCCTGCACATTGTTCTGTCACATGCACACCCTGCACATTGTTCTGTCACATGCACACCCTGCACATTGTGGCCTGAAGAAACCTGTCACATGCACACCCTGCACATTGTTCTGTCACTTGCACACCCTGCACATTGTTCTGTCACTTGCACACCCTGCACATTGTTCTGTCACTTGCACACCCTGCACATTGTTCTGTCACATGCACACCCTGCACATTGTGGCCTGAAGAAACCTGTCACATGCACACCCTGCACATTGTTCTGTCACATGCACACCCTGCACATTGTTCTGTCACTTGCACACCCTGCACATTGTTCTGTCACTTGCACACCCTGCACATTGTTCTGTCACTTGCACACCCTGCACATTGTTCTGTCACATGCACACCCTGCACATTGTTCTGTCACTTGCACACCCTGCACATTGTTCTGTCACTTGCACACCCTGCACATTGTTCTGTCACTTGCACACCCTGCACATTGTTCCGTCACATGCACACCCTGCACATTGTTCTGTCACATGCACACCCTGCACATTGTTCTGTCACATGCACACCCTGCACATTGTTCTGTCACTTGCACACCCTGCACATTGTTCTGTCACTTGCACACCCTGCACATTGTTCCGTCACATGCACACCCTGCACATTGTTCCGTCACATGCACACCCTGCACATTGTTCTGTCACATGCACACCCTGCACATTGTTCTGTCACATGCACACCCTGCACATTGTTCTGTCACATGCACACCCTGCACATTGTTCTGTCACATGCACACCCTGCACATTGTTCTGTCACTTGCACACCCTGCACATTGTTCCGTCACATGCACACCCTGCACATTGTTCTGTCACATGCACACCCTGCACATTGTTCTGTCACATGCACACCCTGCACATTGTTCTGTCACTTGCACACCCTGCACATTGTTCTGTCACTTGCACACCCTGCACATTGTTCTGTCACATGCACACCCTGCACATTGTTCTGTCACATGCACACCCTGCACATTGTTCTGTCACTTGCACACCCTGCACATTGTTCTGTCACTTGCACACCCTGCACATTGTTCTGTCACTTGCACACCCTGCACATTGTTCTGTCACATGCACACCCTGCACATTGTTCTGTCACATGCACACCCTGCACATTGTTCTGTCACTTGCACACCCTGCACATTGTTCCGTCACATGCACACCCTGCACATTGTTCTGTCACATGCACACCCTGCACATTGTTCTGTCACATGCACACCCTGCACATTGTTCTGTCACATGCACACCCTGCACATTGTTCTGTCACTTGCACACCCTGCACATTGTTCTGTCACATGCACACCCTGCACATTGTTCTGTCACATGCACACCCTGCACATTGTTCTGTCACATGCACACCCTGCACATTGTTCTGTCACATGCACACCCTGCACATTGTTCTGTCACATGCACACCCTGCACATTGTTCTGTCACATGCACACCCTGCACATTGTTCCGTCACATGCACACCCTGCACATTGTTCTGTCACATGCACACCCTGCACATTGTTCTGTCACATGCACACCCTGCACATTGTTCCGTCACATGCACACCCTGCACATTGTTCTGTCACATGCACACCCTGCACATTGTGGCCTGAAGAAACCTGTCACATGCACACCCTGCACATTGTTCCGTCACATGCACACCCTGCACATTGTTCTGTCACATGCACACCCTGCACATTGTTCTGTCACATGCACACCCTGCACATTGTTCCGTCACATGCACACCCTGCACATTGTTCTGTCACATGCACACCCTGCACATTTTTCCGTCACATGCACACCCTGCACATTGTTCTGTCACATGCACACCCTGCACATTGTGGCCTGAAGAAACCTGTCACATGCACACCCTGCACATTGTTCTGTCACTTGCACACCCTGCACATTGTTCTGTCACATGCACACCCTGCACATTGTTCTGTCACATGCACACCCTGCACATTGTTCTGTCACATGCACACCCTGCACATTGTTCCGTCACATGCACACCCTGCACATTGTTCTGTCACATGCACACCCTGCACATTGTTGCCAGTGAGTAAAAGAAGGTTGAAAATGAGTTGCAGGTATACTTTGAGATTTTGAGTGATTTGGTTACTTTCATCTACATCGGGGTGAATAATTATTTTCGTAAAACAAAGGGGAAAGTATTTATCTTTATGGTTTTGGTGGAATGCCACTGTAGATTTTTTTTTTTTTTTAACTTTTAGACACATCACAATTAAAATACTCATAACGATTGATCTGAGAGAGTTATCGCAGTCATTCGAAAAGTTATATATAGTTATATAGTTATAGAGAGTTTGTAATTTATGGAAATTAAAATTAAAATGTCAAATTCCCACCATGTGAAGGGTTTTTGCAGAGCACATAAATGTACCTTGAAAAAATCCTGGCGAAATTGCTCTTCAACATTGCCTCACAAATGTCTCATGGCATCTAGCTCTGAAAAGATGGACCTTGCATGGAGAGACAGTGAAAGAGTTCTGGATAATTTTCTAGTATTCTGTTAGATTGTATAAAGTGGAGGATTAAGAAAAAGTGAATAATGCACCTGACGTCAGGATTTGGATTCAAACGTTACATTGTGGTATAGGCTACATGGTGCTGTATGCAGCATAGACTGCAGAGCCAAAAGAAACACTGGGAATGTATAGTTTGTTTTAACTTCGGTCACAACCCACCTGAATATCCGCTTTACTTCCTGTATACAAAGCTGAGCGCAGGCTGATTAGCTCAAATTAAATGTTAACCGTTAGGCCGTGTCTCCGACACACACAGTAACAACGTAGCCTATTTCGGTCTTTATGTCTTGTAGTAGTTAGTAGTAGTTGTGATAGTTGCCATAACAACCACCTCTGTCGGAAAGACGTGCACACATTGCATGGGTATATAGTAGGAAGCGTGGTCCAGAGCTAGCCTGCCCTGAGAGGCTAATAAAACCCTAACCCTAAACCATGTTACAGAGTAAGCTGACTATCAGTATTGCACGGATAGGCCTATCTTTACATTTAAACGTTTACATAGCTAAATATATATGTATATAAATAGAAGTACCCCTGAACAGCTGAGAAAGTGGACACTGTAAATGGGTAGCACTGTGAAGATGATACAATTCAGTAGGTGGCGGTAATGCAACATTTAAGGATGCCAACTGCCATAAAACACAGAAGAAGAAACTGAGAAAAAGGAAGTGCTGTGGGGTTGCAGCTGGTGAAAACCCTCTATACTTTGAGGTATTTTGCAAACAATTGTGACCAACAGTATTTTTTCAATTATTTAATTCTTAACTCCAACATTCTGCACTGTTGTTGTTGTTGTTGTTGTTGTTGTTGTTGTTGTCCCAGTTAGTGATCCTCATTAAACCTGAGAGCTCTACATTGGCTCAAAAAGGTGCAGATGTAGCTACAGTAAGAGCAACTTTTATGGGCAACATGGCAAGCCAACATACTTAGTGACAGAACAACATACTTAGTGACAGAACAACATACTTAGTGACAGAACAACATACTTAGTGACAGAACAACATACTTAGTGACAGAACAACATACTGACTGAGGGTGCTTTCTCACTGGGAATGATTGCTTTTGTTCCGTTCCATGCCCGAGTATGATTGCCCCCCCTCCCCTACCCTCCCCCCACTGGTCAGCTTTCACATTACAACATTTCTTCCGCGCTCGGAAACGACTGCACTTGCCTCATCAACTACTCCTGCAGTGTATCCTTGCTCCGTGTGTTGTCTACGTGGTTCGGAACGGTTGGCTTTCACACTCTCAAGTGTTCCGTGCCCGTGCACGCCAAAGCGCTCCCCAGACCACCTTTTCAAGTGGATCCAGTTCGGTTCCCTGTTGCACGCCCGGGCGCGGAACAGGGAACGTTCACATATCATCAAACGTTCTGAAACCGGGGTCAATTTGGGGACAAGTGTGCTCGGGAACGGTACCTGGGCCACCAGTGTGAAAGCAGCATCCTGAGTGTGAAAATGAGAAGCGTTAACAGAGACATACAGTAGAATGTGGGACAGCGAGAGCTTGCTTTTTAATTAATGCAAGAAGTAGGCAATAACCCCTCGGGCAGTGCTACCTTGCAGTGCCAGCGCCGTGACGCAACTGACACATTTTTCGGGCAATGTGACAGTGTGTCTTTGGCGGGAAAGGGAACAGGAATGGGAAATTAACGGTTAAAAAGTACCGGGACAATAACAAGTTGTCATTCACTCGATGGAAGACAGCTTCTTGGGCAATGGTGCCCTACAGTGCTGCCCCAAAACACACCATTCAGATGGGTAATATTGCGAGGTGAAGAATGGTGACGTCCCATTTTCTATATGGAGAACAAGATGGCATGATGTCAAATGTGCAAAGGTATCATGGAAAAATATTGCTGATAATGATTCTCGTTATATTTAACTTAAGAGTGGTGGCATGGTCCTCCTTAGCCTATAGCAGGTGCTGCTGCACAGAAGTCCAATTAACAGGTGGAGAAAAGCCTGTTCTTCACCTGTATGTATTTACTCATCTCCAGCCAATCTGAAAACAAGCTGTCCCTTTGCCAGAAGATGTTGCCTGTGTGTCATTACCCACATGTCTGGCCATACTCTGTGTAAGGTCTTAATCAAGGAACAGTTCACCCAAAAATGGAAATTCTGTCATCATCTCCATCTCGAGACAAAACCAGCCAACATTGACTTCAGTTGAAGTCATTGGTGACTGGTTTTCTATCTCAAGTTGTGCTGGCAACCTTCCTGTAGGTTATATTATGGACACACTTCACCTGTGTTTCAACTGACATGAGGGTGGGTAGATGATGACAGTAAAAACCATAAGGATTAAGGAGTACGATCTTTACATGCCATTTCATATTGGAGTAAGCCAGACATCAGGGTTTCTCATTATCAGAGTTATAAGCTCAACCTGGTTATTTGAAACGTTGGGAGGTTTACGTCGTGTCAACCTAAAGCTCTTCAAAAGTGTTTTTATGTAATAATTCATATAAACCCTATGGATGGGAGTGAAAGAGGCAGCATGTTTCAAATGATTTTCTTTTCTTTTTAGTACTGCGTCTATAATACGGTACCGAGACCCAGCTAACACTGTGTCCTCCACACTGCATGGCTGCAAATGGTTGTATTTTTTATGTGGTTGACATTTCAAGCTGGAGACTTTTCTCAAGACGAGCAAAAGATACAAGATCACAGTGAATCTTTCATGCTGTGGCAAGAAGCAGCAGAGAGAAGCATCTACTACATGAAGATGGAATCAACTCTACACCTCTTGATTCTCTCTCTCTCTCGTTCAAAGACAGCCTACAATAATAATATCAGACTCCCTGACACATGCACACGCACACACATGCAGCCAATCATGCCTGCTAGCCCACAAACACACAACTACACACTGGAATACTCTCAAACAAACACATCCACACAGACACAAATACACACCGGTAGGCTACATGCTTCAAGTGGAAATTGACGTGTCAAAATGCACGCAGTCATTTGCGGCCAAAGTGACTGGGAACATTTGAAGTGACGTGTGATGTCACGCAGCACCTGGGATTTCAAACGTGGAAAACAATGCTGTGTTTGCAGTGTTGGGCAAGTTACTTTCAAAATGTAATATACTACATATTACTAGTTACTTTAATTGTAAAGTAATAAGTTACTTTACAATCTTACTGTCTGTGTATAGTAACATGTTACTTGTTACACTACTTTTGCATTACTTTCATCAAAATAACAGCACCCTGGAACCACCCCGAAAAAATAATTTCAACCGTCTTGAAGTCAGTGTAAAACCATCCTTTTCCTTTGGTATTGTCATCTATAGTGGTTATTTGCCTAAAACTATACAATTTGATTAGGAAATTATTGTATCTTTATTTAAATATGTGCTTTGACAAAAATTATGTAACTCAATTTGTAACTTGAGTTACTTGACAAAGTAACTGGCATAATATTACTGAAATCATATTGTAATAAGTTATATTACTGAGTTACTGCTGAAAGTAATATATTACATGTACTATGTTACTTTTGTAACGAGTTATCCCCAACACTGTCTGTTTGACACTGGCTGACCCAGAGCAGAATGTTCCTGCAGCCCCCCTCCATAGTGTCTCCGAGTCCATAGTGTCAGAGTTTTCAGGTGCACAGTCGTCATGTGAAGTGTCAGAGTTTTCAGGTGCACAGTCGTCATGTGAAGCGCCAGCAGCATTCCATACCAAGGTGCACAGGTGGCACATGTAACCCAAGCAGTCAAAACCACGGGTGCATTTTGAAGCCAAATGAAGACGTGTTGGCAGGCGGCACTTCCTCTAACGCTTGGTTCACACCACAAGCATCTCACTGTGCCGTCTCCTTGCCATTCACACCAGAATCACTCTGTTTTGCTCCATGCCTCGCTCTGTGTGACCTGGCACTGCCCTGCCCCCGCTTACACCTTTCACATTGACTTCATCGCGTGTAGCTGCGTGTAGCTGCGTGTAGCTGCGTGTAGCTGCGTGTAGCTGCGTGTAGCTGCGTGTAGCCGCGTGTAGCTGCGTGTAGCTGAGTGTAGTTGCGTGTAGCGCAGTGCACACTTATAAAATAGACCAGATGCTGAAACTATCGCTGCAGCACGCGTGGAGCGTCGCTTCAGCGTGACCAGTGGGTCAAGTCACATTGACTATACGCCCCCGTCTTTATTTGACAGTCTAGAATGGTCTGTAGCCACACAGGCAGCATGAACCAAGCCTGAGAGGTGACGCCCTGGCAGGACGAGAGGAGCTCCTTCCACAACTCTTTTGGGACCCAGGACGAATTATTGCACTCAGAGAGAGAGAGAGAGAGAGAGAGAGAGAGAGAGAGAGAGAGAGAGAGAGAGAGAGAGAGAGAGAGAGTTGCACTCAGAGAGAGAGAGAGAGAGAGAGAGAGAGAGAGAGAGTCCTTGGGTGCTTGGGACAGAGGCATGTTGGGCTGTCTGAAGTGGTAGATGAGACTTTTCCCTGGGGAACTCCACTCATCTCCTCTTGTCTGATCTCCTCTCACCTCACTCTCTCCGTGTCTCTTCCTCCAAATCCTTCTCTCTCTCTCTCTCTCTCCACACCCCTCTGACACTCATTTTCAACATCTCTCTCCCCGTCTCACTCTGATCCTTCCCTCTTCCCTTTCTCTCCATTTCCTCTGTTTCTCTGCCACCTCTCTCTCTCTTCTTCATACTCTTCATTTCCTTGATCTCTTGTTCTGTCTCTCTCTCTTCCTCTCCACACAATCTCTGATCTCAGGTGACAGAAGTTGCTTTAAAGACTTATGCTGCTGCTTTGTGTAGGAAAATGCATGCGCGCGTGCACGCACACACACACAAATGCAAAGACACTCACTAATAATGAATGCACACAAATTCTCGCTGACTGATATAAGCACACACACACTTTTTAGAGTTTTCAGTCTATCCTTTGCTCTGTTTCAAGGGGTTGCACACACACACACACACACACACACACACACACACACACAAATGCAAAGACACTCACTAATAATGAATGCACACAAATTCTCCCTGACTGATATAAGCACACACACACACTCACACACACACACGTGCGCGCACACGCACACACACTCATTAGAGTACAATGCACATGCACACACAAATGCAAGAGAAAACAGTACACAGAGACACACACACCTTCCCCTTGCTCCAGAGGCCCCAGAGCAAACGTTATCAGCACTCCAACAGACCAGTGACTCAGCCTGTCTGTCTGACTGACTGTGTGTGTGTGTGTTTGTGTGTGTGTGTTCGTGTGTGTGTGCGTGCACGTCTCGCCCCAGACACACAGGGAGAACTACAAAGAATGTCAATGCAGGCTGAGTGTTGCGTGGCCTCACATAGCCTGCGTCGAGGCTAACAAGTTTCATTGAACACATGCAAAGACTACAGCCGACGGTCAACTAGCCCGTTCTGCACCTGCGTGAGGCAAAGGATGTACATTACATTACATTACCTGTACATTATGTCATCTACAGACACTTTTATCCAAAGCGACTTTCTAGTACATTTTGTCAACAGTGAAATCAACTGCAAACGTCACTTCCTGCCTTTCTCTCTGTCCCAGCGTCTGAAAGAATATGAATGGTGGTGAACGGAGAGAGACGTAACATTTGTTAACTCGTTTGAATTGTGCCACGGGGTGCAAAGGTCAATTTTGTCCATTTAAAAGATAACTATGCATGTGAAGAAAGTCGCAGTTTGTGCTAAAACTGTGACACTATCCTATCTTATAATAAGAATGAAGTGTCCGTGTGTGTGTGTGTGTGTGTGTGTGTGTGTGTGTGTGTGTGTGTGTGTGTGTGTGTGCGTGTGAGTGAGGTGAGCACAATTTCGGCCGGCCACAGCTATGCCGTTTTACGTGCGATCGGGCTGAAACTTTCAGGCGGTGTAAAGAGCACCCCTGCGGGTGACCTGACGGAGCCGTATTTTTTAATTAGGTGATTGCCCTAATTACCTAATGATGTGACTAAAATACACACACATAGTACCGCAGGAATGACTCCGGTAACACTTCCGCTTCGTAACAAAGTTGTAACATAGCAACGTTTTGGACCAAAACGTATAATTTCGGCTCCAAAAACATGTTTTTCCGCAGGTCTCCGACCCCATGGACACCTCTAACCTCTCCCGGACACTAACTCTAAACCTAACCTCTCCCCAGACCCTAACCTCTCCCACCCCTCAACCCATTGAAAAGAACATTACCATTTTACAATTTTTGAGCCAGAATTGTAACATAGCAACATTGGTCCAAAATGTTGCTATTTAAAAAAAAAGTTAGACTGTGTTGGTAAAAGGCAATGGGATTTTTGTGGATTTCAGTTAAATGCATAAAATAAGGTCTGTGGTTATTTTCAGAAAACGCTTTTTCTATTTTCCCTTGTGGGTGTCCCTATACACAATAAAGACATAGAAGAGCAATATATTATATATTTATCAATTTATATAATGTGTCTTATTGTGCCAAAAATACAGTTTCCCCATTGAAAGCAATAAATGCATGATGATACCCCCTCATACCCACTCACTATAAGCTGACTATACAATCTCTGTTGGAATATGATAGTATAGAATACCACTCAGCAGTGTTTCTAGGCTGTATTTCAGCCATCTTTCTCTCTGGGTTTGATTGCTCTAGCCTGGTTTGTTATCTGTCTTGTCAGCTATGTGCCTAGATGAATATAGCCTTGTTACTGTGCCAGGAATTCAGTTTCCTGATTGAAGCCACAGACTGAAATGAAAAACGGTGACAAGAACACCACGCCTCCTTAGTCCCAAGATGGTCGGAGCTTATCACAAATTACGTGCTTGTTTCTCTGCACATTAATCTGCCACATTTGGACTGATTGTGTATGCTTTGGCAATGGTTGCTATAAATCTGTAAGAGAAAATTCCTGATTCCTCCAAAAGTAGACTATGGTTGTTCACTTACAAAAAGTCATGATTTTGTGTTTAAAAAAGTAAATCAAAAATAAATAATGGAGCTTTAAATCATTGTGTTTAGTATAACGGTTTAACTATAAAATGTCTGTTCAAATCGGTCTCCAGGCCCTTGTTGACCCCCCCCCCCCCAACTAGTCTTCAAAATATACCTACAGTATATTCTTCCTTTCTACATTATTACAAACAAAAATAAGCCTCTGTAAAGGTGACTGACGAGGCTCATAACTCTGCATTTGCTGGAAACGCATGAACATGACTGCATTGTTTCCTCTCTCCTTATTTCAGATCTAAGACCTATTTAAGACCTACGTACTGTAGTGGTAGAACTGTTTTTTATTTTTTGATGACACAACAGAACAGGTGAATTTGTCAGCTCACCGCGGGCTCCTGGAGTCAACAGTGGGAGGATGGAGAGAAAGAAAACAAGATATTAACCCTTAGTTGCATTTAGGAAAGAAGAAAATACGTATACCACTGTTGTTGCCTACGCATGGTACTAGTTTGTATAATGCATGACATGTTGTTAAAAACTGTAAGACGTAGGCTATGTGATACCCGAGCATAACCCAGTCCCCCACCCCCCACCCCCCCCCCACCCCCGGCCCTCAACCGCCACCCCCCAAATACTTGGTCTCAGTCTCAGCTTGGACTTGCCTCTCACTTTGATTTGAGTCTTTGTCTTTTGCTTTTGGGCTTGACGGAGTAGATGTCGAACTGGGGGTCACGACCTTTTGGCTTTACAACCCCTAAACACAAAGAGAGGATGTCTTGCAGTTCCTACAAAACAAACCACAGAATGAAGAATGGATTTATTTGTCTACGTTTTTAGTCAATGTCAAGGAATTTCACTTTGGGAGGAATCCTTAAAACAGTCAATACTCGATAATCAATGAGAGAAAAGTCAGTTTTCACCAAGACTTTAATCATTTAAAAAATATTGCTTACACTATATAGAGTGCTATTTCATGACCTAAAAGTCATCTTGAGACCCAATGATTGACAACCGCATTACTTGACTAGAGCCCATGTTCAAGGGTCAAAGGTTAAAGGGTGACCTGCTGATAAGACGGGTGAACACCTGAACACCGTGGATGGCGGTCAACAGGCAACAATGGAGGTTCTGTTCCCGCTTAGAAAACCCATTTCTTATTGACACACTCCATCTACATTCCATTCACTCACACACACACACACACACAATCCCACGTGCACACACACACACATGATCCACGTGTGCACACACACACACACACACACACACATGATCCACGTGCGCACACACACACACACACATGATCCACGTGCACACACATACACATGATCCATGTGCACACACACACACACACACACACACACACACACACACACACACAGAGACAGAACAGGATCGATGGAGCTGCAGCTGCTGAAGGGTCCTTGAGCAAAACACAGGGCAGATGCTCGCCTTTACTGGGACTTTCCTTCATTCAGTGGTTTCAATGGATGCAAAGGTATACACACACCTGTAAGCAGTTTTTCAGTTAGCTGAAGTGTCAACAGAGCCCTCTTACCCACACACTGTGACAAGCACCCACTGAAGAAGACAAATTGCTGTAAAATCCAAGCAGTAAAGATGTCTTTGTAAAGGAAGTCCTTTCGTCGCGCTTTTCGTATAAAAACCAGCTAAAGTTAACTTGCAGCACTTGTTGGTTTCAAGGAATGCAAAAGGTAATAAGGCGTTTTTTTCAGTAAACTGAAGTGTCAGTAGAGAATCTTCTTCCCCACACTGTGACAAGCACTCCGTGAAGAGAAATGACCGTCAGATCCAAGCTGTAAACATGTCTTATAAAAGGGAATAATTTCCTCGTGCTTTAGCTTAGAGGATCCAATTGAGCTGCTGGCTTTGGACTGAAGGACACGCAGAGCCTGTCAGCCTTGAAGGAGGTTTGTGTAAATCTCAATATGAAAATATAGAGATGGCTATCAAAAGGATCGAGAGCGTCCCGGTGGCTCACTTGGTAGAGCGCGTACCACAAAGGGCAGTCCTTCGCGCGGACCACCCGGGTTTGAATCCAGCCCGCGGTCCTTTGCCGCATGTCATTCCCTGTCTACCCCAAATAAAGGCAAAATGCAACAAAAATTATCTAAAAAAGAAAGAAAGAAAAAGGATCAAGCACAGAGGCAAGTGTAAAAGTGTGTGTGTGTGTGTGTGTGTGTGTGTGTGTGTGTGTGTGTGTGTGTGTGTGTGTGTGTGTGTGAGTGTGAGAGAGATGTTCCTGTACACTTCAGTTTACTGCTGCTATTCTCTACAGATTCCCGTCGTAGAGTATTACAACAAAATATCTGTTGGATATACGCCGAAAAAGAGAGAATTCATTAAATTGTTGCATTGAAAAATGACGCATTTATAGCCAACATTTTCAGGGAATATAATTGGACAATTTTACATTCAATTTGGAGGAACCGGAAAAATCAATATGGTTTACATCATAGGTATTTGTCATTGTTATATGGGACAAAAGAATAAGCATGAAATACAGCGCTGATGCTAAAAAGTGAAGGTTCAAGTGGCCGTCTCTATTGTCTCAACATGTACCTGTAGGCTACCTGGATTGGGAGGTTAGTCTGATAGCCTGCTGTTTACAGATTGGATTTTAAAGTCATTTCTCATGTCTGTGTGCTTGTCCTGTCATCTGGGGAATGTTGGTGTATTGATATTTCACTTAAAAATAAATCAAAATACGCTTGTACCTGTACCTTCTTGTTAGCATTGAAAACACAGTCCATTGTTTATTTATTTTTTATTTAACCCATTTTTAACCAGGTTAGTCCCATTGAGATAGGATCTCTTCTACAAGGAAGACCTGTAATCTAATCAGTTTCATAGTCCACAGGACATAATACTGTACAGCGTTTAGTTACTGTTAGTCATCATCATTTATTTCACACACTCACTTTGGCAAAATAGTGTTATAATTCTATCGTCATTTTGTTGTTGTTGTTGTTGTTGTTGTTGTGGAGTTTAGTTTTTACATTGCTGTACAGTAACAGTAATGGATTACAGTTGCTGTTGCTCATGATTAAACTATTGTAATCGTGCTAGATGTAATTGTTTTGCTCCCCATCCCTGCCTGTGTATTTGGGCCCAGAAGTGCAGTCAGTTCATCATAGCAAGAAGAAGTAAGTAACAAACAGAATATTGTGCACCATGGTGCTGAAGGACTTATTCCGCATCCGAGTGTGTGCCTCGTATAACAAGCCATTACTTTTTATTACTCTGTTTTGTCCATGCTAATTTGATTTGGGAGGCTGAATGGGCGATATAGTCCGGCCTGTTCTGGTGTCTGTTAGCCTTAGGGGATGTGAGCGGTGGGAGGTGGCGGCAAGGCAGAAAGTGAGAAGAGCAACGATGGAGGGAGCGGGAGAGGGAGAGGGAGGAGGACAAGGTCTTCAACAGAGAGATTGACCTAAAGGGGTGAAAGAACGAGTGCAGAGGCAGAGAGAAGAAAGAGAGAGAGAGAGAGAGACGATGGGTGACTGTGTGCTGAGTCAAACCAGACTGCTGACCTCACTCCTTGACTTTTGACCTCTTTTGTCACTCAAACAGGAAGTGTGACCCTCTCCTGACAGGAAATGGACTTATTTTTGTCCATTTACAACCTCTGGATTTATGGGAGTCAGTAGTATCTTTGTCTAATTACAATCTCTGGATTTATGGGAGTCAGTAGTATCTTTGTCTAATTACAAACCTCTGGATTTATAGGAGCCACTATTAATTTCCCAAGAGAAAACCCCCTCAGGATAGAGTTGACATTTTAGTTGTGATGGCTGTTCAAGGACTCTGTTGTCACTGTTGAGAGTCATTGTCATCGCAATTAAGTCGGCTTGGCATCTATTTTCAAAAAATGACACACACAGCTCATTCGATAACAGTGCTGAGGACGTATGCTGTTTTTGTATGCTGAATTTTGCACTTTGCACTAGCGTTGCTGAGCAGGAGACGGCGGCTAATCTCTCTCAAACAAGACAACACAGGATATGCTGAAGCTCTTGGATCGGACGAGTTCATCTGCCTCTAAAAGTCCTGATCTTTCCCATCAAGTGTTAAAGTTATTTTTGTTTGTTTGTTCTTTCTTTGCGAGTAACTCCACTTTTATAATGGCAGCCCCCGAACCTTCCTAGCCAAACAACGAGCAAACTTTTGTGTTTCTCTCTCCCATGTTAGTTTTTTCTTGTTGATTAGAGTGACCTGAAAAAGGTTTGGACAGTGTTTACTGGGGGGACTTTGTAGTTTCACAAAGAAGCCCGTCTGGCAGCGGGGGAGACAGAGTCACAGAATAGAGGACAGGAGAAGCGCAGAGACAGAGAGCGAGAGGAGCAGAAACATACACACGCCGGCCATTTGGCTCGGCACTAAACTGTCGAGAGCGCTTCATGGAGACACAACACAATGCGATGTAATTAGATTTGAGCAGCGTTTGCCGCAGACCCAATACAGACCCGCGCTGATTGCAATCAGTCAGAGTGGCTGGCAAACTGAATTACTATTATCCACCAAAACTATTGCATGTGTGTTTGTCCTCACTCTCATTGGCTTTTTTCCCCCATTTATTTAATCATCCTATTGGCTGTCTTAGGGTATAGGTAGCATACCGCTATATAATCTTTTTTAATACTCCATCCAATGTGATGGTAATAACATTTTGTGACTTTCTGACGCTTTGCAGCGGTTGTTTAGAAAGCGGGATTTGATTACTATGAGGAAGTGCGTGTTTGTGGGAAGCAGGCTCAGTGACTGTTATTTCCTAAAGGCAGTTAAACTAATTTACCTGTACATAGTTTGTGTTAGAGTGTAGCCTATGCTACAAACAGAATAGTTCAACTAGGTTACCTGTACATAGTTTGTGTTAGAGTGTAGCCTATGCTGCAAACAGAATAGTTCAACTAAGTTACCTGTACATAGTTTGTGTTACAGTGTAGCTAAGTTACCTGTGCATAGTTTGTGTTACAGTGTAGCCTATGCTGCAAACAGAATAGTTAAACTACCTGTACATAGTTTGTGTTACAGTATAGCCTATGCTGCAAACAGAATAGTTAAACTACCTGTACATAGTTTGTGTTACAGTATAGCCTATGCTGCAAACAGAACAGTTCAACTAAATTACCTGTACATAGTTTGTGTTACAGTATAGCCTATGCTGCAAACAGAATAGTTAAACTACCTGTACATAGTTTGTGTTACAGTGTAGCCTATGCTGCAAACAGAATAGTTAAACTACCTGTACATAGTTTGTGTTACAGTATAGCCTATGCTGCAAACAGAATAGTTCAACTAAGTTACCTGTACATAGTTTGTGTTACAGTGTAGCTAAGTTACCTGTGCATAGTTTGTGTTACAGTGTAGCCTATGCTGCAAACAGAATAGTTAAACTACCTGTACATAGTTTGTGTTACAGTATAGCCTATGCTGCAAACAGAATAGTTAAACTACCTGTACATAGTTTGTGTTACAGTATAGCCTATGCTGCAAACAGAACAGTTCAACTAAATTACCTGTACATAGTTTGTGTTACAGTATAGCCTATGCTGCAAACAGAATAGTTAAACTACCTGTACATAGTTTGTGTTACAGTGTAGCCTATGCTGCAAACAGAATAGTTAAACTACCTGTACATAGTTTGTGTTACAGTATAGCCTATGCTGCAAACAGAATAGTTCAACTAAATTACCTGTACATAGTTTGTGTTACAGTATAGCCTATGCTGCAAACAGAATAGTTCAACTAAATTACCTGTACATAGTTTGTGTTACAGTATAGCCTATGCTGCAAACAGAATAGTTCAACTAAATTACCTGTACATAGTTTGTGTTACAGTATAGCCTATGCTGCAAACAGAATAGTTCAACTAAGTTATCTGTACATAGCATAGTTTGCATTACAGTGTAGCCTATGCTGCAAACAGAATAGTTAAATTACCTGTACATAGTTTGTGTTACAGTATAGCCTATGCTGCAAACAGAATAGTTAAATTACCTGTACATAGTTTGTGTTACAGTATAGCCTATGCTGCAAACAGAATAGTTAAATTACCTGTGCATAGTTTGTGTTAGCCTAGGTAAACCCAGCCACCACGTGACCTGCTCTCTCAGTTCCCAGTCACTATCGTCTAGCGAACGGGCCATTCAAATCGATTTCTGGGGCGATTGAAAGACCCACGCAGACCCGCAGCCAATGAGTGACGGCGTGACTGCCAACATCAGTCCTGCCGTGATCGGCCAATCAGAGAGTGCGTCTTTGTCAATGACGTGTAACAGCTGCAGCGGCTTAGCACTACCTAGCCGTTAGCATTTGGCCTCTCTAAAGCATAGCTCCCGAGCTAGCTACTAGCTGGCTAGCTATATGGCTATGCAACTACGTGAGGAAATTCAAGTGAAAACAGCTGTTGAGGTTGAGGTCTGTTGATCAAAATAACACCTAGCGTTATCGAAATCGGATTTTAGCGGACCATACAAGCCAGGGCTTCAGAGCTGATCACCTGGACACATTTTATGGCGAAATTATCTGATAAACTTGTCTGTGCTGCTCTGTGGTGATCAGCTAATGTCTTCATAGCATTGTGATTATGATTTAATGCATTATGGAAGATAAACGCTGGTTTAACATAATTAAAATAATTCCCTACCAAACATGTAAAGTGACGCTTCTGGGCAGTAGACCATTTGGGCATAACATTATGTAATGTGACATGAGATCACCACATTTCAATAAATATAACGTTTTTGCACATTTGAATGCTGCTGGTCGTTTGTTTAATGCTGTATATATTGGATATTTAAAGCTGATACACAACACAATTGTGTTGAGGTAATTCTGCCAAGCTCAGTTAAAAATATAACATGTAACACTTTACACAATCAAATCTAACTTATTCACAGCAATACACAGTCCAGTAGTACAGTGGGCTAATTGTTTGAATTATATCGAAATATATTTGCATGGTGTAGCATGTAATGCAGATAATGTAGCTAGATACTCTGACACAGAAAGGCAGACAAGCTAGCAGCAGGGATCTTGTCACACTGATTCCAGATAAACTCCTCTGTCTAGCCAGCTATACAATATTGATCAAAATAACACCTATATCGAAATCGGATTTTAGCGGACCATACAAGCCGGGGCTTCAGAGCTGATCACCTGGACACATTTTATGGCGAAATTATCTGATAAACTTGTCTGTGCAGCTCTGTGGTGATCAGCTAATGTCTTCGCATTGTGATTATGATTTAATGCATTATGGAAGATAAACGCTGGAAGGCTGGGTAGCATTATAACGTCATCCAGGCTACAGTAACATTAGGCTATTATAGTTATGAAACGCTGATTCAAACGTTACAATAATAAGACACAATAGGAGCCAGTTACCCTACTGTAGATAGAGAGTAATTTCAGACCACCAGATATCACCATATTTATGTTATTAAATGCTGTAACGTTAACGGTAATTCTCATGTGTATGGTTTATTTATAAGCATTCATTGATTGAAGCAGAGTGCTGGTCGGTTAAGTTTCTCTGTAGTCATGTCCTCTGCTCCAATCTTCGTTCGTAGTTTCTTCTGTCTCTCGTCCAGCAGCTGCAGATGTCATCATTATCCACGTTATTGATTATTATTTATAAAAAAATCTCATTGTGTAAATATTTTGTGAACGCACCAATAGTTAGAGAAGGAAACCTCTCTTTGCATTTTATTTTGTTTTTTAATAAAAGTAGGCTACTTAATATCTCACGTGGCTTTGATTCATCATTGCAAATTTAGCCCATTTTGTATAAAATGCAGATGTGAACAGCTAGGTTTAATGACAAATATGGAATATCACCCAAGGAAATACCACGGTTTAATGCCAACAGATAAACCATACAGATTTGTTGTAATTGTGAACACAAAGGGAGCAAAGACATGGTTTTCAAGTATAACACAATGTATTTTATTCAGACAGGATTGAAAAATATAGGTCACTTGTATTCACTTCAGACAAGACACTACGTTAAAGTCTGAAATTTACCTAGATTTGCTATACGAATTGACATTTCAGCTTGTCACCTGATGTCATTATTAATGGACAGTACAGTAGTAAAGATTTTGAAAATTTTGATTAATCAATCCAAGTCAGAAACACGTGTACAAATATTGAATGCAACAGTCTCGTTCTGGAGCGAACCCCTCAGCTGAATTCACGTTGGAATATGATATCAAGGCTTGATAGATTTGATTGTACTCATACAGCAGTGTGGAGCTTAACATCTAGCTAGGTTGCATCTGGAATATGATCTGGATTATGTATAATATACAGTATAACACTACGCTCACTATCATGACATTCACGTTAACGCTATAGCCTCCACAAATCTACTGTAGCTAGCTAGCGTCAGCTACATCTGTAACCACGCTGAAATGCGAGTGCATTAACGTTATTTCTAGCTAGGTCAAACACACCTTACCATTATGAGTGTGGCCGTTTTTGATTAACATTAAGTCCACGATCATTTCCGGGCTGCAGCAGAGTCGAGCCCCGGAGGCAGCCTGGAGCTCTGTGAGCTCCAGAGGGGTGCGCGATGCACTGCTGCTGCCCGACACCCTGCATGAGCTTGATTTGTTTTGAAGGTTTTGTCTGGTACTATTCAATATGATTTATGCAGATAAGACAGCGTGTCCCTGATAACTGTATAGATGATGACTGTTCTTCACAGCCACAAATATCTCTCCAGATCTGCGGCCATCTGCAGCAGGGATCGAGGTTTGGGTCCGTGTAGTAGACAGTTGTCCTGTTCATTCCCTGACCACCGTCACAGGAGTCATTGGCAGAGGCGATGTTCTCTCTTCTTGGAAGCTCTAATAATATCAAACGTAGCAGTTACTGTATGTTACACGTGGCTAACGTTAGCTAGCTTCTGACATGTTTTTCTAGAATTCATTAGATCGTTAAATGCTCCCGTAATCTAGCTAACCCCCACACAGCCGATGAGGAAAAGTCAGTCATTTATCGAATGTCTTTCTTACCAAACACAATTACGCTAGTTTCTGAGATAATATATAGTGTGGCATATACCTGTGAATAACATATTCTTACCTGGAAATCACACATCGATCCGTAGGCCAGCTCTGAGTCTGTTTACATTTCGGGCGGAGGGGGGCTTGGTTAGCAGTACTGAAATGAAAAGTGTTAGCTAATGCGCTAACAACAAAGGTTGCAGAGTGATGACGCCATCTGCTGCACTGCGCATGTGCTCTGTGCACTAAACTGGTTGGATGATGGTTGCGTAATGGAGCGGTCTATCGGGGGGGGGGGCAACAACCGCAGGAAATCGTTTAACAATGGTGGGAATCCAGACCATAGTGACTGAGAACAGGTCTGAGAGCAGGTCACGTGGGGGATGGGTTTACCCAGGCTAAGTTTGTGTTACAGTATAGCCTATGCTGCAAACAGAATAGTTAAATTACCTGTGCATAGTTTGTGTTACAGTATAGCCTATGCTGCAAACAGAATAGTTCAACTACCTGTACATAGTTTGCATTACAGTGTAGCCTATGCTGCAAACAGAATAGTTAAACTACCTGTACATAGTTTGTGTTACAGTGTAGCTAAGTTACCTGTACATAGTTTGTGTTACAGTGTAGCTAAGTTACCTGTACATGTACATAGTTTGCATTACAGTGTAGCCTATGCTGCAAACAGAACAGTCAGTCAGACATTATGAAAGGCAAAGACACCTTGATAATCTGAAGAATATGCTGTGATTTATTTTCCCCAAACAGAAAATGTAATGTTCCTCTTTCAGTTATTTTAGAAATAGCATTTATGATACTCTTTAAATTGACTGGCCCACTCCACAGGGAGGGCAGATCATACCGCATGGTCTCCTGAAATTCATGAATGAGCATGAAGTGTTCAAATGTAAATATGGAAGTGACACGACCAGTGACGGAGACAGAAATGAAATTGCAGGTGGGCCTGAATAAAAGTGGATGGGCCACTCAATAATAGATTCCATAAATAATGCAGGCAAGCTAACGTAACCTTACAGGTAAAGTGAACACCGTTGCTGTTCGTTGTTGTTCTGTATTCAGAGTTGGCAAAAGTCAGAAAATAGGTCAGGTTCAGCAAAGCACCGTGACGTTTGTTGCAAAGCGATGCAGAGTTTTCTCTCATTCTCTGTTTCCCTCCCAATCATCACAGGGCAGTCGCTCGCTTTATCTCTCAGATTCTGTTGTGTGATACAACAGCGCGATGCCTCCTATCATGAAAGTTTTATTCCAAATATACGACCCATCTTTTAAATCTTTTAAACCTGCCGCAAGCGTAGTGACAGGACAAGAGTGTAAACACGCAACACCAAACGCCTGGTGCCGCTTCGTCGTCGTTAGGGAACGATAAAAATAATTTTTTAAAATTAAAAATAGAATATCGATAGCAGCACTGAACGTCCAAGACCTTATCGCTACTCCTGGTACCAACCAATCAGGAACCGGTACCAATTCAATACCGGCGTGTTGAAAAGGCAGGGTAAACACAGGTGCAAGCAAAACACTAATGAGGGTTTCCAACTTTCAATCATGGAAATTGGAAACCCTCATTAGTGTTTTGCTTGCACCTGTGTTTGTTTACCCTGCCTTTTTGACACAAAATGGTGCCCGTGAAAAGGGTCTATTCTCATTCAGATATCTTGAGGTGAGAGGTCAAGTGACCCCTTTGGAAATGGCCATGCCAGTTTGTCCCTTGCCAAAATGTAGCCTAAGTTTGGAGCATTATTTAGCCTCCTTCCCGACAAGACAGTATGACATGGTTGATACCAATGGATGCCTTCAGTCTTCTAGTTTCATAAGAGACACTATCCTCATCTTCAAAAACTGAGCCTGCTGCTACAGCCTCTGAAGGAGGCACCGTGGGTGCCGAAAAGAGGTTCTCATGATTGAATGGGCCTAGGCAAGGAATGGGCGGGCCTAGGCCCAGCCAGGCCCACCCATAGGTACGCCCCTGAAACAGGGGGTAACTTGACATAAGGTGGGTTTACATCCACCTGATGTTTACACTTGAGGAACTGGAAAAGTTGGTATATCGATAAAGGGTAAATGCATGCCGAATTGAAGAGTGGCGCCTGGTTATTCATTTTATGTACTTTAATATTGTAGATGTTTTTCATAGCGCTCGCACGGCAATGGCACCCACGTATCGGGTGTTAGTGTGGCAGAGCAGCAGGCAGACAGCAGAGCAGCAGGCAGACAGCAGAGCAGCAGGCAGACAGCAGAGCAGCAGGCAGACAGCAGAGCAGCAGGCAGACAGCAGGCTCACCAAGCTTTCCAACATGCTTCCCTCACAGATGTTTTCTCTTTACCTCACATTATTGACGGTTCGACCGGTTTTAATCACGTCAATTTGCTGCGCCTCCTCTTCACCAAATCCTTAATTACTCGGATAACAGTGGTGGATGGAAACGTGCATAATTCCATAATTTTCTTTTGCCGACTTTCTGAAAATTCTGTTAAGATTTGGAGAAAACTTTCACGGAAAACCCAAATATAGACATAGTGCAGAGGAAGGGTTGAATGAAGGTGCTTGAGCAAGACACAGGGCAGACATACGCTGGCCTTTGCTGGGTGTTGATGTGTCCTCCGGTTAAAGCACATGTTAATATTCACACAGCATTCCTCACTGAAAGCGACTGGTACCTCCAGCTACAAGTTAACTTGCAGCATTCATTGGTTTCAATGAATGCAAAGGTAGTACGCCGTTTTTCCGTGAACATTTTGAGCACAGAAATGTCTTGGCCACACTGTGACAAGCAGCACTCAGTGTCGAGACATTACCGTCAAATTCAGGCTGTAAAGATGTCTTATAAAAGGAAATCATTTCCTCACGCTTTTCCTATAGAATCCAATTCAGCATGCTGGCTTTAGACTGAACGAGCCGCTCAGCATGTCAGAGGTTTGTGTGAAGCTCAATATGAAGACGTCGTGTGAGAGATGGCTACATCAAAAGGATCGAGCATATAGTGAGTGTAAAACTGTTATTGGTTGGGGACTCTGCCCACTGCCCAGGCACAGACCATATCCTCACTACGTTTGAGTCCAGCTCTTGTCCTGCCTCCCTATACACTTCCTGTCACCTGACTTCATGTGTAGTCTGTCCCCAGACTCAAATATTACGTTGAATCGCTGCCCTCCGCATACTACATAAATGAGTCTGTACCACTTCACAGCCACTGCTGGGGTTTGAGGGCGCGTCTAGGGGGGTGAAATTAAATGAGTGACAGGTCGTAGCACCAATGAGAGAGTGATTCGAAAAAAAGTGGGCTGCGCCTCCCGTGTTGTCTGATCGCAAAGCCGTTACTGATTGAGCCGGACTGTATCCATCACTACTATCATATGACTGGCCAAGTGAACGGTTCCCTCCCATTACCAGCCGGCTGGGGGGAAAGCGTCCCAGACCCAAAGAGAGATCTGCAGTATGCAGTAACGTAGTGTATCAGCGTATGAAACTCTCATGGGTCTGGCATTGAGACTAGACTTCATGTCACTACAGTTCAGCTCTTGTCCTGCCTCCCTATACACTTCATGTCACTAAAGTCCTCCCTATGCCCATCCTGATCGCCATGTTGGTATCGTTCGACCACACCCCCAAGCCCAACTAATTTGAGCTGCGCTTTTTTCAAACCCTAAACCTAATTTTATTTATTTATTTATTTGACTTGCCGCATGAGTTCGGGGTGTGGTCATCGCACACTAGGGAAAAATGATGGTCCAGGAACGATACCAACACGGTGATATCCGGACATCCGCCTCGCTATACACTTCCTGTCACCTGAATTCATGTCACCTGACTTCATGTCACCTGACTTCACATCACCAGCTCTTGTCCTGCCTCCCTATACACTTCCTGTCACCTGACTTCACGTCAATACTGTTCAGGTATTTACACACCCTCATAAGAGGAATTGCTGGAGCTTATATAACTGGAGGACACTAGCCTTGTAACTGGTCTGTGGCTACGTGACTTTCATTTTTGTAAATAAATCCTTGCAATCTGCTGCAGCGGAGGGTTCACTAGAATGTCAAAAGCACGTGCTCACCTGGTAGTACGCGTATGACGGAGGCTCGGTCCTTCGCGCGGCTGATGTGGGTTCGAATCCGACCCGAGGTCCTTTGCCGCATGTCATCCCCTCTCTCCTCACCCTTCCTGTCTGCCTACTGTCCCGTCTAAAAAATAAATAGAAGAAGAAGTCAAAATTTTGAAGTTTGGACACTCCTGGTTGAATGAACGCAATATGATTTGCATGATCTTAAAGCCATTTTAATGAAGTATCAGCTCAAACTGCCCTCTGAAAGGAGGATATTGTTGCCTTGCTACCGGTTTTAATTTTTTCCCACATGCTCCTCCAAGTTCTCCCGTAGCTGTGTCTGTATCATCATCATCTGTCTGTGTCATTTGTCACTATGATGGCCGGCTTGTTTGTATTGCTCAAGGTCAAGTTACCAAACCACACAGAAATGTCAAAACAGATCCAATAAGTCTCCAGTAAAACGATGTCATCATTTTACCACACGTCAATTTTCCCTGGGGAGAAGACAAGCATTTTTCTCCCCACCTTTACAGATTGAATCTGTATTCATCTCAAAACATAGTTTGCAAACAACAATAGTTCCAAGATATTTATCGTTTCCCACTAACTCAATTCCTTTGCCTTTTATTAGAGGTTTGGGGAACTGGTCGTAGCCGTCTAAAATCTATTGCCGTGTCCTTTTTAAGACGTGGAATGTAAGGACGAATTTATCACAGCAGACATCAACAACATGCTCATTTCTCCTGTCCTATAAAAGACAATGAATGT
Source organism: Poromitra crassiceps (assembly GCF_964638095.1). Classification (NCBI taxonomy): domain Eukaryota; kingdom Metazoa; phylum Chordata; class Actinopteri; order Beryciformes; family Melamphaidae; genus Poromitra; species Poromitra crassiceps. Next base: position 10,574,718 of record NC_139631.1, on the reverse strand, counting down.
CAGAGTTGTTTTCATAAAATTTGTCATCCCATCTCTCTTTCCTCTATTATGTCTCTCTCTCTGTCACGCTCTCTTTCCACTTTTACCATCAAATAAACAAAAGCCACGAGAAGAATCTAAAAAAACCAACACACTCTAGTGTTTACTGCCTAGCCACCGCATAATACATCATAAATGCAAGATTCTTCTGAGTGCTGCAGGAAACGCCCTCACCACCCTCATGTGTTTGACCTTGAGTTTCTCATTTGCACCATCGATTTCCCGTCATGTCACAGAGGTGATGTTTGCCAGGTGCAACCATGTAGCCGTTTCTCAATTATGCTTTTGATTTGATGGCAGCCTTCAGTGCAACAGTTCCCCTTCCCTACTAGAGAGCTGTATGGAAAAATAGGTATGAAATAATTCCCCCCCCCCCTGCCCCTCCTGATTCCATACCTTGTAGTCACTTACCTCCTGCTCTTTGATGGGACGTTAACGCTTATCTCACCATGTGGATTTAACCTTGAGAAACTCATTTCTCATGTCCACAATCAGTCTCCTTTCACCACAGCAAGGGAGCTGTTTGTATGAGCAGATAATGAGTGACTCCTCAGACGGCTTGTTTTCCACGATTTACGACGTACGCGTCAAAGCAGCCGGTTAGCGCTGATTGACGGTGTGTAATGATAGTTAGTGCTGATTGACGGCATGTAATGATAGCATTGCAACAGTGAGCATTTGGGGCAGCGGTGATAACATGCTGTATTTTTAGTGGGAAAAGTTCCCGGCTATTGTAAATCTTTCATTGAAGATCTATTTCATGGTGCCCGCCCCTTCCCCTCGATGCCTGCAGTTCTCTGACGTGTCTGCTGAACTTTGACCTCTACCTCCCCCATGCAACAAAGACAGGTTTATAAGAGTTCAAGAAAAACAAAAGGACCCTGGACATCTAAAATGCTGTTTTTAATTACATTACATTACATTAAGGCATTTAGCAGACGCTTTTGTCCAAAGCGACTTACAATATCACATTTTGTCAACAGTACAGAAAACAACTATGCAACACAATCAATGACAGTTAAGACATTTTTGATAGACTAGAGTAGCACCATGTAGGAAGTAGTTTGAGAAGGAATAAGTAACATGTACATGTAGCATTAGTAAGTTTAAGAGGGAAGGATTTCTTTTTTATTATTATTTTTTTTTTTTAAGATGTTAGTTCAAGAAGGGCCCAGGTGTAGCCTGAAAAGGTGAGTTTTTAGTCTCTGCCGAAAGACTAAAAGGGAGGGAGCGATGTGATGTTTGGAACTTGACCATAGATTGCAGATACAGAGTAGGGATGGGCATTTCTAGCAAAAACACTATTCGAAATTCGCTGGCCAAAGTCGACTTTTAATCGAAAAAATAAAAATGTAATTTCTTTTTATTTATTTTTGTGAGTGAAATGTTGCATGGTCTCCCCTGATTCTAAGTTTAAGGCTTTATTAATTAATAGAAAAAGCTTCTGCTGTGGATTTCTAGCTCAAACAAGCATTGCACTGAAGTAAAGAACATGTTACATGACATTGACATTTTCGAAAATAAAAAACAGACAATCATCATCATGGGATTTCATCTGCCATTGATTTTTCCATAAACCTTCCATTTCCATAAATGCTTATAAAAATTGTTTTACTTGCTCAAACCAAGCGATTCGACTATACTTAGAATCAGGGGAGACAATGCAACATTTCACTCACAAAAAACAAAAAACTAAAAAAACTAAAATTCGAATTTCGACTTTCAATAATAAAAGTCGACCTTGATAATAACAACGATTATTCGAAAATTCGAAATTCGATGCCCATCCCTAATACGGAGGGGCTGTCGTGTGGACTGCCCTGTAGGCCAGTACCAGTGTCTTGAATTTGATGCGAGCTGAGATGGGAAGCCAGAGAAGGTCACGGAAAACGCTTCAAAAGGTCAGGAAAGGGGGCGGGGCTAGGGAGAAGCGGCCGTAGATAGCGATAGGAAGGTCAGAGAGAGTCAGGATTCGAGGGGTGCAGGGGCAGTGGCTGGGGGGTGGGTCAGGGTCAGGGGTTCTGATCCAACTCACAAAACATAGCAGACTGGAGTATTGGCCTTGGCGAAGGTCTGCACTTTTCTTTCCTTCTTTCTTTCTTTCTTTTGAGAGCATTTCAAAACTTCACTTGAAACGTGCTTGACTGTTGAGTGTATAAACATAGCAACTGTGTCACCATAAACAGTGATAGACCTCCACCTGTTGTGAGAAACACACCTCCTGTTAGAGGCAATCTGGAACCATAATGATAGATAAACACGGCTAACAGATGAATGCACTATGACAGATTTACAAGACGCACGGGATAAGTGGATAGTGTGCATAGTGGCAAGTGGTGTGTGTGCACGCGCGTGTGTGTGTGTGTGTGTGTGTGTGTGCGTGTGTGTCCGCGCGCGTGTGTGTGTGTGTGCAGGAGGGAGGTGAGGGCATATTTATGTGTGCGAGATAGAAAGGAGGAGACATGACAAGGTTGAGTAAGTACAAGGCAGCGAAGGGAGGAGAGCGCGGGCGAGGAGCGGAGAGGCGGATAGCGTGATGCGTGATGGGAAGGGGGAAAAACGGAGATAGGCAGGGAGAGGCAGGTAGGCCCACTGAGACTGACATGACACACACCACTGAGCCTGACACACGGAGAGGGAATACCACGTTTCTCTCACTTTTTCACTCCCTCTCTCTCTCTCTCTCTCTCTGTCTTTTTTCTTGATATATTTCTCTCCCCCTTTTCTCTCGTCTTTCTCAATCCTCTTCCTCAGCTCAAAGTAGAGTACAGTAACTGGCACTCAAAGAGATCTTTTCGGGTTCTTCTGAATGGCATTTCCCCCGCCCATCGCAACAACGCCACTGTTCAATTATGCATGACTTCTTGCACAAGTGGCCGCTTGATTTCCCTGTCAGCATCTGCATTTCACTTCTCATTCTCCATGTGTGCTCACTTTATGCTTTATTGTTTGTGCGTTACGGTGTGCGTTGCCTTTGCATTCACGCACGCACACACACACGCACGCGTACGCACACGCACGCACACACACACACGCATGCGCACACACACACAAACACACGCACATATGAGCGCACACACGCACACACACACACACACACACACACGCGTACGCGCACACACACAGCATTTGGCTTGTGATGGGAATTACCTGTTTACCTAATTAACAGCACTTGGCTGGAGGCGAAAGATATGCAAACCAGGAAGGGAAGAATAAACAACAGGAAAATAAAATATTTCCCTCACGACCTCCTCTGGAGAGGAACTATTTCCCTCTGACTGGGAAAGAGGCAGAGGGGAGGAGAAGAGATTGACTCCCTTTAGAATATTTGGTATCGAAAAAGGGTCCCATTACATTGCCTTTATTCTGTGAGTAATGCACAGGTTTCTTTACAAGCGCTACATGATGTAAGATCATAAATAACAGCGGTGTTGTTTGGCTTTGATATTTCTTGCTCTTTGTTATTTTGCCGCTACATGAGCTAGCCTAGCATCTCTTCTGACAAGCTGCCTGCAAAGCCTTGTTTTCTCTCCGTATCTGAGGAACCAGCTTCTTCTCTTCATTTTATTTCTGCTTTACCAATTTCTAGTTCCCAGAACAGGAAAGCCTCATCACAGGAAGTGAGACCAGGCTCCAACCTCTTTCTGTGTTCATATCAACTGCAGAGAACAGTCCAATATTGTTTCAACAGAATGCAGCCAGGAGCAGAGTGTGTGTGTGTGTGTGTGTGTGTGTGTGTGTCTATCGTTGCCTATATCGGTCTCTCCTCCCTGTGAAACCAGCACGACCCCGGAGACTGATAACTTTCCTGTTTATACTGCCCTAATCAATATGTACGTGTGTACGTGTGTATGTGTGTGTGTGTGTGTGTGTGTGTGTGTGTGTGTGTGTGTGTGTGTGTGTGTGAAAGAGAGAGACAGATAGAGAGAGAGACAAAGAGCGAGAGAGCCCAGACATCAGTGATAGGTCTGTCTCTCTTTCTCACTCCCTCACTGCTTTTATCTGTTTCTGATTAACACAAGGGATATTAACCAGACCACAAGCTCGGGAAAGCCCCTCAACGACACACACACACACACACGCACACACACACACACACACACAGACACACTCTCTCTCTCGCAATCACACACACACACACACACACACACACACACACACAGACACACGCGCACACACACACACACACTCTCTCTCTCTCTCTCGCAATCACACACACACACACTCACACACACACACACACACACACACACACACACACACACACACACACACACACACACACACTCTCTCTCTCGCAATCACACACACACACACACAGAGGTGATAACATAATCTTGTATATACAGTGAGGCCCCCAAACACACATCCAGGCACACAGAAATAGAACACACACGCACATACACGTGCACACACACACACTATAGTGAACCCTCCCCTCAGCCTCACATAGCCCTCTCCCTCGCCCCACGCGGCTGCAGACACCCCTAGTGAAATGTATTGATGAAAAGAGCATGAAAGTGGCTTAACAGGACTAATTCACTCAGCCATGCAGCCGTCCTATAGGCCGTATAAAGACCTCTTTCACTCGCCATTACAGAGTGAGAATTCCACATGACCATATGCACTGCTGCTACACAAGAGGCCAGCTGAGGCTTTTGTTTCAGCGCAGATACAGATGCTGCTAATGTGCCACCCCATTACACACAGATACAACAGCATGTGTGTGGATACATGCACAAACTGCAACTAGTACACACATACTACACACGCAATTACACATTTACGCCAAAGAGTCACAGTGAAGAATTACCATCAGGCCAATAATGGCCAGATATATATTCATGTATGGTTGTTTCATTGAACAAAGCAAACTAATTGAGATTGCTTCTATAGTTCAATGATGTTCATCATGTCTTCATTTTTACATAGATGTTTTTGTTTTCTTGTGTTCAGACATAGGTTTATAGATGTTATTTATTTACCTTGACAGTTTCGACGAGTCAAACTCTCGTCTTCTTCAGAAGCAGTCGCACTGACAGCTGGGTAAGACGTGTCAACCAGTTGCTTTTCAGCAACTGGCGGTGTGCCCAGCTGAGCTGCCAGGTCTGCCAGGCCGGCCACGCCCACTATGACGTGTCGTGGCCGGACTGACAGACCCAACAGCCCCGCCGGGCACATCGCGCGGCCCGCCGCCCGTTGTTTTCTGGAGTAGAGCATCCCAGGTGCGGGAGAGCATGTAGGCCCCCTCGTCCCTGTTGATGGTGCCCTTGGCACGTCTCCTGATTTCCATAGCCTCCTTGATCCAATGCTTGTATTTGTTGTCCTCTATTCCAATGACTCTTGCCTGATCCCAGTCCATAACGTGGTTGTTTCTTTTGCAGTGGTCTGATATGGCTGATTTGAGGTTTTCCTGTTGTGCTTTTTCTTTCTGTGTTCTTGTGAGTCGTGTTGCTGTTTCCTTTTCACATTCCTTCTGATGTTCTTTCTTTCTGGTGATGAATGACCTGCCCGTCTCCCCAATGTATGTTTTATTGCAGGATATGCATGGTATTTCGTATATGACGTTACATTTATTGTCCTGTTCGATTTTGTCTTTTGGGTGTACTAATAATTGCCGTAGTTTTGTGTGGGGTTTTATTGCAGTGCCTATTCTACTCCAGAAAACAACGGGCGGCGGGCTGCGCGGTGTGCCCGGCGGGGCTGTTGGGTCTGTCAGTCCGGCCACGACACGTCATAGTGGGCGTGGCCGGCCTGGCAGACCTGGCAGCTCAGCTGGGCACACCGCCAGTTGCTGAAAAGCAACTGGTTGACACGTCTTACCCAGCTGTCAGTGCGACTGCTTCTGAAGAAGACGAGAGTTTGACTCGTCGAAACTGTCAAGGTAAATAAATAACATCTATAAACCTATGTCTGAACACAAGAAAACAAAAACGTCTATGAGATTGCTTCTGTTTAGCGCGCACAATAGTGCCTCAAGATTTGTATGCAGGCAGAGTCCAGACAACACATGGGCAATGGAGGCCCTGTTAGCCTGTTGCAGCCTATGCTGATCATAGGTGTGTGTGTGTGTGTGTGTGTGTGTGTGTGTGTGTGTGTGTGTGTGTGTGTGTCACGAGCATAGATTAAAACCTATGGTCGTAGCGCACCACCACAAAAGGAAGACTGCATCTGTCCAAAACACAGCTTATTTACACAAACACAGCACATTTATGCAAAATGAGACGCAACACATTCAGTGGCATGAATTGTTACTGTACATTAAGTTTTCTACATGAATTTACTGTATATTATGTAACTTACTGTAAAGAGGATGTAGCGTTCCCGGCTGAATGATGGTCTGATTCCAACTGATGGTTACTGAAGTGTTTATTTTAAGCTTGAACCTTGACCTTGAACCGTAACACACACAGTGTAACACACCGTAAGAGCTACGGAAAGGAAAATAAAAACATTATCATCTTTTTAACTATAACTGAAATAAATGACTATTTATATTGCAATCATGAAATATATCACTTTTAACCCTTTTTAGCTTATGACAACCTGATGGAGTGCTACTGGTAACTGGTAAGTATTATTAACTTAAGGTAAGTACATTTGAGTTATATGAAATTAAATATTTATACTGTATTCTAAGTTGCAAGTGCATATTTAACCTTGGGCAATAATATTACAGCCACTGTAAAACCCACAAATGCTGCATTTCTTCATAGCATTGCAAACTCCACCAACCAATTCCCCCGACCACATTGCCTTGTATTGATAGTATTCTGTTACATCACCACACGGCCATTTTGGTAGGAAAACAACAGGTGATTGTGATCAATTAACAGGTGATTACAATCAAGTGACACTTACAGCCAATGAGCTGTGTGTATTGTAGCGCCATATTGGTAGGAAAAAGGCTTGTGACATCATCGGAATACTATGAATACGTGGAGCTAATGTACAGTAGCAGTCATGCTAGGCTAAACACATTAGCAATAAAACCCAACAGAACTACAGAACCGCTCCATAACGTGGCTGCAACTTAAACACTACGCTACATGAAAACATGACAAACCTTGTGCCCTTATCAGCCAGGTGCTAAAACAAAATAGCTTATCATTTTCACATTATTCCTTCTTTCCTTTCAGTATGCGGACATACCTGACGCTGTGACTTCTTCTACCGTTTTTTTACCGCACATACAGACTTTATCCGTTTCCCGTTGACTCTTTCAAAATAAACGTCGCAGCTTTGACCACAAACGTTAATTAAATTCAACTATGTAGGCCTACTTGCCAATTCGTGCCACACGGTGGCGCATTTTCTCACGTTAGTTTCTCATGGCCCTATGAAATTACTGCACAAAATACACGTTTACCTTGATATCAAAATCAACAGGTGAATATAATAACTTATAGTAGAGAGAAGCGTCTGCACATCCACTATGCAAACCAGGTGCTAGACTAACAAGGCTATACGTTGAAAAGGAAAAAAGTCTGCACTCTGGAGCATACTTAAGAATTAGAGGAGTTTTATTGATAACGTTTCGGTTCAACAACCTTCATCAGAATATAATAACTTAACCTTATGAGAATACTTAGAAAATGAATAAACAAGAAAAACAACAAATATGAAATGCTGGACCATACCATATATAAAGGTAATTTACAGAGTACATGAAACATTTATGACTCTAGTTCATTTGCATTCCACCCCAGCCAAGACACTGCTTTCAAGTCTCAAATTGACCTCGATTTGTTAGAAAGATAGGCAATGTTTTCGCCACCTGGGGTGCTGCTATGATGTCTTTGGAGAACTTGATTCCCTTTTGCGAGGAGCCACTACTTGTCCCCTAGACTTCCAGCAATTGGGCTAAGCCCACGGTTAGCTGCTAAGCTAACCGTTCCCATTCCTTCAAGCTACATGCAGAGACATAAAAAAGGAATCCAGGAGTTTGTGTGAATAAGGAAAAAAAGCAAAAATCCCCCAAACCCAAACCAGCATTTAACAGTGAATTGATTTGAGCAGGGAGGCCAGGAGATGCTACGCTCTGCACAAGTGATCAAAGATATCATTGCTGATGTTTTTCCCTCACTCAAGTGCACACACAGCATGCACACAAACAAGCACACAAGCACACACACACACACACACACACACACACACACACACACAACATGCACACAAACAAGCGCACGAGCACGCGCACACACACACACACACGCACACAAAGAGAAAGACAACACAACAGAGGGAATGGAACAGCTTTTTTGCATCCTTTGGCAGTCAATATTCTCTCATGCGAGAGATGCCTTTTGGATCGGCTAGACTTCACACACTACTTAATGTGTGGTGTGTTTGTGCACGTGTGTGTGTGTGTGTGTGTGTGTGTGTGTGTGTGTGTGTGTGTGTGAGAGAGAGAGAGAGACAGGGAGAGAGAAAGCATGCGTGAAGGCAAGTGTAAGGGCAATGCACATAGACAGATAGGTGGAAAATCCCTTGATAAACAACTCGCTTTTAAAAATTCATCCTGTTCCATAGAATGGAGGTAATTGGGGTTAAATAATGTAATGAATATGAGGAGTATGGCTTCAGCAGGGATGGCAGAGTAAGAATGCAAACTATACAACATATTCTTGTATTCTTGTACTTGTTGTTTGTTCTGCCAGCCTTTTCTGCCAGTCATGTATTCAAGGCATTATGAGCCACAATGTTCATTAGTGTCACTTTGCTTAAATTCTATTTTGCATTTACAATAGTGAAACATGGGATGAATTCAGTTCTTGAACCCATTTTCTTGTGCACGAGTGTGCTGTACTGTATATTGTGCCATTGAACACTGCATCATTGTTAGCTGTTGCACCTGTCACTTGTCATGTCACATATTCTTGGAAGATGCTGTGTTGCTTCGGAATGAATTAGAGCAACATCCAACTTACCACGTGTTAAGCAGGAGACAAGTACGTGCAGACACTTGAAGCTCTTGAAACACTTGGTAAACTGGAACTGGCAACAGGTAACTTGGAGAACAAGGATTAGGCGTAAGCTGTTGCAGGAGTTGACCGAAAACTGAATTTACGGCCGAACACCGAGGGCTGGCAGAGCTGACTCTTGATCATGACATCACGCTGCATTATGACATCATCAGTGAGATATGAGATCACTGTGACCTGGCCACCACGCAGAGCCATCTTGAGCTGTATGACATCATCGATGATTTATGACATCATCAGTGGAATCAAGGATGACATAATAAATTATCACATCATCGCTGTGGCATCAACACTGTTGACATCCTTGGTGACCTTTTCATCAGTGGTGACATCAGCTAACACCACGTGCGCAACAGCGCGTGATCAAGAGAAGGCTTTTTGGGGCGAGTCCTTCATTCAGTCAGGAACGGATAACGGTGATGATGTCATCAGTGTTCATGTCATCAGCGATGTCATCAGTGATGATGTCATGCCAAATATTTTGGTGGTTTTGTCCTCGTATTTTGACTCTTGACTGTAAGAGGGACACGTCTTCATTAACACTTTGAGTGCCACGGCCCTTGGGCAAAAGGTGCTGTACTGTGCCACATAGGCCGCAATGCATTTTAAAACAGTCATATAATTTCTTTAATAATTACTATGTAAACACTGAACACGCACAAATAACGATGAGACTCTCTTCTATCACCTGCAAAAAAAAGTTTATTGATCCCATTTTCCGTTCTTTAGTTATGAGCCGGAGAAGATAGCTTGATTAGACCAAAAACAGCCCTTTTTTTCTACGAGCTGAGATAATGACCCTTTTGTGAAAGGGAGCATTTCAAGCACATCCTTGACTCATTGCTAATATTTTCTGATGTAATGCTGCAGTGCCTGGGTCTGTTGTATGCTGTAGTGTCCTGCGTGCCCCACCTCCCCCCCTCCTCCTCCCCCCCCCCCCCCCCCCCGTTGTGGGAGGAGTATCTCTCTGCTCTGCTCCGCTCTGCTGTGAGTGTGTTTGCTCTGCGTGTGCTGCTCAGCAGTGAAAAGTCCGCTCCGCTAGATCCAGCTTTTTTACACCCGCGTGTATGTCACCATGCTTCCAGTTGAGAACTCCACGGCTGATCATGCGAATAGACTGTTGCAGCGGACACGAGGTGCTCAATTGTGACAGCAGATTGGCTGCTGCAGGGGCACAGCTACGTTATGCTTCAATGAAGCAGCTGCATACGGACGGATGCGATGCGATTTCCTCTTCCCAAACGACTTCTTCTGTGTGTTTTACTCTATGGTTTTACTCCACTTTCTCTCATCTGGAGTGCGCTGTCGCCACCTAAGGGTTCTGTAAAATAGGTTAGACACATTCAATAGCTATTATATTGTAAGAGGCGATGTAAGAGGCATAGATCGACACCCCCCCGTCAAAAAATTTTTTCGAGTTACTGACGCCATTTGGCGTCGCTGGCAGCCTACGGTAAATTTCTAATGACGCCATATGGCGTCGCTGGCACTCAATGTGTTAAGAAGGTCCTCATGTTTTTATCTGAAATGGATTCTGTTGAGAAGTTCTGTGTATGTTCTGTCGTTGCCTTGGTGATGGTTCTGTTTCAGTGTTACACAGCTGGACATCTGCCAGAGATTGAAGAGATCGAAAACACATCTTTAAACCTGCCAAGCTTGGGGTGTTGAAAGATGTAGTTTCCTCGAATGGGCTTGAGTTGCATGAGGTCACCTGGTTGCTACATGACGCTCCTGGGCTGAACGTTGCCCTTGACAGGACAATGACGTCAAACCAAAACAGCAGGCCGGGTATATACACGGCATAAAAGCTCACCATTTTCCCTCCTACAGTACATGTACACATTAACTTTCTTGACCCTTTGGAGGGAATGTGAAGGAAAACTGCATTCAACTAACAACAAACAACTTGTCAGCTGAGGTCAAACATGCTGCATGCCCTCCACGTCAGAAATGGCAGAGCAGAAGAGTTGACAAGTGAGTTTGCTCTAACATGGAACCATCAAAACAACCACATGGCAAACTATGATGAAGTGTTGAAGTGACATATGCCGTATATCCAACATAGCATTCAACATTCACCTTCAACATTGTTACTTCAGAATCCAAAACTTTGACCTTTAACGCAAAAAAAACAGCCAAGAAATGAGAAATTTCAAAAGCACCATGACAAATAGCTGCCTGCTCCACTCTCCTCCTTTTTCAAGAACCATTGAACAGATTGAAAAATGAAGGTTGTTTTTCTGAGTTCCATTCGGAGCCTCTGCAATAACCCACAGGTGGAAGAAGCCAATTATCATCCCTTCACCTCTTTCCTTCAGAGGGGAAAGTATCACATTTGAGGCCAAATAATAGACCAGAGAACACTGCACCTGCTGAGCTCAAGTCCCTTCAATCCAGTGCTCTGCAGACAGACGTGTGTGTACTGTGCTCTCTTCAAGTCAAGGTTGATCAAACTAATCATGGTTCACTGCTGAAAGAAACAGGGTAAAAAGGGATTTTCTTCACCTGCAAAGTTTAAAAGTTCCCTGAAGCCTGAGACACTTGCATGCACCCACACTCACACCCACACACAAACGCACCACCCCACCAACACACCCACACCCACGCACGCACGCGCACGCACGCACGCACACGCACACACACACACACACACACACACACACACACACACACACACACACACACACACACACACACTTTTCAACTGCGGCCGTCTCTCTTCTTTTCATCACTTCTCTCAATGACAGCCTGATTGCCAGTGTTCTTGGTGAGACAAGTGAGGTCAAGTTGTCTTTTTGCAAGGGTACAAAAACAACAATGGAGAGTCGCTGTGTCGTTTCCAAAGCTCCAGCACTTCATATCTGATTCCTACATGACACACAAAAGGTGACTAGAAATCTTGTCCTTGGGAGATGCAGGAGGGAGGGCATCATGCCTCTCAATTGCTCCTGTTTTGGCATGCATATTCACTCACACACACACACACACACACACACACACACACACACACACACATGCGCGCACACACACGCGCGCGCACACACGCACACACACACTTGTGCGCACACACACACACACTGCAACTACAAACAGCATGCACACACCCACGCATAGACACTGATACAGTCACAAAATACACCCACGCACACAAACTCTCTGCCTGTATGTCTCACACTGGGACTGCAGGGGGAACTGGCCAAATACAAATGGGCAGGGTAAACACAGGTGCAACCAAATCATTAATTAGGGCCCCAGGCAGCACTGGAACACCTAAATGGACTGGCAGTTGGAAGCCCTAATTAATGTTTTGGTTGCACCTGTGTTACTTCCTGCATTTTAGACACAAATTGGCTGCTGTGAAAAAGGTCCTGGAGATCAGGAAAAATAAAGAAAAAATAAAGAAAAAATAAAAGAAAGGAGAAAAAATAAACAAAAGTGGAGGATCGACAGACAGGCATGCAATGCTCTATCTAACTCTTCACATCTCTCTCTGTCACACACACACACACACACGCACACACACACACACACACACACACACACACACACACACACACACACACACACACGAGCCAGGATGGGAAAAACACGGAAGACAAATTCCACGGCACCTCTAATCGTGTGTGTGTTTATGTATAATGCGTATGTGCATGCATTGCTTTGTTGTGACTTCTATTTTAAATGTTTTATTTAACATTTTAAATACTGTAAATGTGTGATGTTTTATTTTGTATGTGTCTTTTGTAAACCCATGGGGATTGGGCACCTTGAGTGCATGATACTTAAATCAATTAATCAATGAATCAGTCAGTCAATCAATCAATCAATCAATCATTGGTGCATTGTGACAAATAAAGATGGGGTTGTCTGTCCCTAATAATCTCAGAGGAACTATCAGAAGGTTTTATTTTTTATTTTTTTTACTTTCTATTAAATGAATACGGCATGTTTCAAACTGCTGCAGGCCTGCTTTTGGGTGTAGCCTTGAGTGTGTAATCCAGTTCTACTTATACATACAGTAGACAGCTTTCTGTGGAAAACACATGGCATGTTTTCCTGTGCTGAATTTTGCAGGAAGGACTAAAAGGGACCTTGAGTTTCAACATCTTACAGAACTCAACAGTCTCCGTAAGAGACCGTATCTAGGCAACAGTGGCAATGTAATTTACATCAAACTGAGCTGCTTCATGTTGGACAGAGACATGCAAAAAGCAGGCCTTTTGTTAACTGTTGCCAATATCTTAACATGGTTTTACATGTCGGCCAATAAAGACCCCTAATTGAAAGCAGAAAAAGGCAGAACCTGTCAGCTTTAATGACTCATTAATTAATTAATGTGAAAAGCGTATTATTACACTGTAGTTGAAGCTGCAGCGAAATGGCTGCTCTTTAGATCACTGTGAACCCGGGTTCACAGTGATCGGCCATTGGTGTGTGACAAACCCTAAACATGTTGAGACTTCTAAAAAGCTATATGATCACAAAACTCGTGAACCTGTAGCTCAGGAGGTAGAGAGGGTCATCCACTAATCGCTTTGGATAAAAGAGGTCGGTGGTTCGATCCCTGCCTCCAGTCTGCATGTCGAAGTGTCCTTGGGCAAGATACTGAACCCCAAATAGAT
>NC_139631.1:10548573-10556073 GCF_964638095.1 Poromitra crassiceps | reverse complement strand
TGTAAACTGCATATGACTGAGATCACTGATGCATATCTGTCAAGCGTGTAGGTCCTCAGGAAGCTCTCAATACAAAGCTCTGGGGAGAATAACCAACAGGGAATATAGCTGTCAACTGTTCTCCACAGAAAACATCTTCAATCGTCTTTTTATTTTTTTATTTTTATTTTTACTGTCAAGCACTGTGTTAGAAACCTGTGAAGCACTCCTGGTGGAGGGGGGGGGGGGGAGGTGGGAGAATACTATTATTTTTAATCAGAAGATAGTCAGAAGATAGGCTGAGAGAACATGTGTGTGGCTCACTGGGCTGTGTGGTGAGGATAAAGTAGATCACTGTTTCCCTCCTTCATTGACGAGATGAGAACGAGACAAGAAACACTCACTCACTCTTATTCTCTCTCTCTCTCTCTCTCTCTCACACACATACACACACACACACACACACACACACAAACGCACGCGCACGCGCACACGCACACACACACACACACACACACACACACACACACACACACACACACACACACACACACACACACACACACACACACACACACACACACACACAGCATCCTGTGTCACCTCCTACCATCCTCATACATGCATATCCTGATGTAACCTACAGTATGTCCATCACCATTCTCTCCAGCCAGCAGCCAAAGCACAAAACACTGCGTGGCTGAGCCTACGTTCTATATCCCATTATTAAAAGTCCTGGAGCGCACAATGTAATTAAATAGAAACTTATAAATGAAGACTTCCTCTGTGCTCTACAGCCTCAGTAACACGTGTAAAAACTACAAGACAAAACAGTCACCTAATCTGAGTGGACCAAGGCTATTTGCATGTCTCTCGATGTTTGTGATAACGTGTTTTCCTTTTTTAAATGATTATTTGCAAATAGAAGATTTTGCTCTAAATTATACAACTCAATATTTATTAAACAGATCTTGATCATGGTTTGGTGTCCAATGACTTTTTTGGGGGGACAAATGATTCCATGTCTATAATGTTACTATTCTGTGAGAAAATATCTGAGGCGCTAATAGCTGGACAGTATCATTTTAATATACACGTCGGTAATCTTTCATAACACAGTGTGAGCCTCAGCCACACTTCTCTCAGCCTATCTTCTGATTAAAAATGATAGTATTATTTCCCCCGCGCCAGGTAGGAAAGTGTTTGGAAGGTGTGTTGTCTGTTCTCCCCTCGGGACGCTAGTTTGTCATTCACAGAGGAGAAAGAGAGAGAGAGAGAGAGAGAGAGCGAGAGAGAGAGAGAGAGAGAGTTAGAGAGAGAGGATTGGTGGCTTCAGGGTAGTGTAGTGGTACATTCCCTGCCTGCCAACTAAGAGAGTCACAGGTTCGCACCTCCGGCTTGGTTGGGCGTCCATACAGGCACGATTGGCTGCGTCTGGGGGTGGGAAGCCTCATTGGGTGTATGTGTCCTGCATGGTCGGTTGGGGCGCCTGATCGGGGTGGAAGGGAACTGGTGTAATAACGTGAAAAGAAGCGGCTGGCAACTGCGCATGTGTCGGAGGAAGCATGGTGCTAGTCTCGGCTCTCCTCAGATCGGCAGAGGGTGGAGCAGCGACCGGGGCAGCAGGGGGAAAAATTGGCCAAGCACAATTGGGGAGAAAATGGCTTGTGTATGAGTGGGTTGGGAATGTGTGTGTTGTGTCTCAGGTGTTAGAGGAGTTTTTGTGAATTGTTTTTGTGTTTGAATGTGTGCTGGGTGTGTGTGTGTGTGTGTGTGTGTGTGTGTGTGTGTGTGTGTGTGTGTGTGTGTGTGTGTGTGTGTGTGTGTGTGTGTGTGTGTGTGTGTGTGTGTGTGTGTGTGTGTGTGTGTGTGTGTGATGCAGCAGATTGAAGAGGGCGGGGGAGAGTGGATTTTGCCTGCACATTAACAGATGGCAGGAGAGAGGGGGGGTTTAAGTTTCCTTTTTCTCTTCTTAAAGAGCAACCAGTTAACAGCTCTCTCTCTCTCTCTCTCTCTCTCTCTCTCTCTCTCTCTCTCTCTCTCTGTGTGTGTGTGTGTGTGTGTGTGTGTGTGTGTGTGTGTGTGTGTGTGTGTGTGTGTGTGTGAAAGCCTGCTGTCAGTTTCAGTGAAGGAGAGACGCAGGATTCTATGTTTCATTCTCAAGAGTGTCACATATCTAAATTTATACCACGGCAGTGTGCTCGCAATTAGACTGAAGTACACACACACACACACACACACACACACACACACACACACACACACACACACACACACACACACACACACACACACACACACACACACACACACACACACACACACACACACAGGTGTTGCTGCCACTTCAGTGCTCTGCTAATAAGAGGGAAGTGTAAAGCTTCTAAATAAGAACACATTTCCCTCTCTCCTTTTCAGCCCCCTCGGGGCCATGTTGCTGAGAGACAGGGTGAGAGAGGGAGAGAGAGAAGGAGAGGGGGAGAGAGAGAAGAGAGAGGGAGAGAGAAGAGAGAGAGAAAGAGAAGGGGGGGGGGGAAGGGGGAGAGAGAGAGAGGGAGAGGGAGAGAGAAGAGAGAGAGAGAGAGAGAAGGGGAGGGAAGGGGAGAGAGAGAGAGAGAGAGAGAGAGAAGGGAAGGGTAGGGGAGAGAGAAGAGAGAGAGAGAGAGAAGGGGGGGGAAGGGGAGAGAGAGAGAGGGAGAGGGAGAGAGAAGAGAGAGAGAGAGAGAGAAGGGGAGGGAAGGGGAGAGAGAGAGAGAGAGAAGGGAAAGGTAGGGGAGAGAGAAGAGAGAGAGAGAGAGAAGGGGGGGGAAGGGGAGAGAGAGAGAGGGAGAGGGAGAGAGAAGAGAGAGAGAGAGAGAGAGAAGGGGAGGGAAGGGGAGAGAGAGAGAGAGAGAGAGAGAGAGAAGGGGAGGGAAGGGGAGAGAGAGAGAGAGAGAGAGAGAGAGAAGGGGAGGGTAGGGTAGGGGAGAGGGACAGCACAAATAGAGATGGAAGGTGGGTGGGTGGGAGAGGTGAGAGGGTGTCAAAGTGCTGGTGAGAAAGCTCAAGCAGTTGAAAAAGCAGAAAAAGAGGGAGGGAGGGAGGGAGGAAAACGGCAGGCGAAAGGACCTGAAATAGAACGACGAAGAAGTGAGAGAAACGTGGCTAAACGACATGATCACGCTTTTCATTTGAGACATTTCTGGATGGATCTCTGCACTAATAAGCAAGCCACACTAACACACTAACACACTAGCCAGTGTTATTTCCCTCTGGCGTGATTCTGTATTCTACTAGATAAATAACTGTGCAGTGTATCAGGTTACCTGCAGCCATTGTGCAGCATCGCAAGTTCGGCCATTAATCTGCGCAGCCAATTCGGTCATTAATTGGCCTTATTGCCCAATTAATGAATCTGGCTGCATTAGGTCACCTGCAGGGGTGACCTAACCTCACTCGCTCACTCGCTCACTCACTCACTCACTCACTCACTCACTCACTCACTCACTCACACACACAGATACTTTGCATTGTTATTATAGTTCTGATTCTGATCTCCGTTGGAGCACACAATCACTGGCCCTTTAGTCAGGCTTCACTCACAGAGTTGGCATGCAGCCTCTCCTCTGTCCCCCCACAGGGTTTTCACAGTCCACTTTGCTGGCTGATTCCAACTCTGCTCAGGTGTGCTCCTCCACTCAGGTGTGCTCCATCACTTGCTAACGAATGACGCTCTCCGTGGTGCTGAACCTGTGTTGACTCATTTTGACCATTAATTAGCCATTTTTGCCCATTTGGTCAGCGCTAATTACCTCATTAAAAAACTCAGTCTCTGTTAGTTGTGCTCTTTACAAGATTCAGTGTGATCGCACATAAAACGGCATAGCTGTGGCCCAACACATTTCTGCTTACCCACTCACAGAGACTTGCGTTCTTATTATGGGAATACATTGCAGATGTAGACATGATAATCTATTACAAAAGTTTGAAGTACTCTTATAGTGTATATGAATCTGTTCTATCTCTTTCTCTCTCTCTCTCTCTCTCTCTCTCTCTCTCTCTCTCTCTCACACACACACACACACACACACACACACACACACACCACACACACACACACACACACACACACACACACACACACACACACACACACACACACACACACACACACTTTAATGTAAACACTATTTTTGTCAGGATGATGAAGGCCAGGTTGAGAGTTGATTACAATTTCTACAGCATTAAAAACAATGTGGAAGAATTCATGAATATGGTGCCTTGAAGATGTTTTATGCTCTGTTCTATAGGATGAGCTGATTTTTGGGCTGATTTTGAGCTAAATTATGTCGGTACTTTTTTTATTCGCTTTTTGAAAACAGCATCATTGTTTTTAGAAAGGATTCTGTTTTGAGAAAATAACGATGTTTTGAATTTTTTTTAATCTCTCTCTCTCTCTCGTGAAGCTTTGCTGTAATTCAACTTCATCCAGTGTGAAATAATGTAACTGCTCGCTTATGAACCAAAGTGTTTCCTCAGAGGTCAAAATGTTTCTTCACTCTGCCCACAGATGCTGCCTTGTTTATATGACCAAGCCAACCAATACAACGCACTCCAAAAATGTACTGAAACAGCTTTCTTCTATTTGACCAGATACTGTATAACAATATAACATTAAGTTAAATAGAAAAGAAGCTAAATGAGATTGAAATTAAAATAATCTGTCCTTCTCACCTCTGTCTCAATCTGCATACTGTCCCACATATTATTAATATTAGTCTTAGTCTTAGTGATTCGATTGTGAAACATGTATACCGGGTATGTACACTGAAAAAAGGAAAACGCTGCGACAGAGACAGAAACAACAACACAACATGTTATTCATTCACCTCAGCAACAATTAAATTATCCGCTGCTATAGGCGAGAAACACCTGCACAGGCTAGAAAACATGAAAAAGCACACAATATACACAGTGCTCTCAATTATACATGTACTGGCTCATCCACTGTCTATACAACACAAGCACACAAATGCATGCAGACGCAATTCCCTGTCCTTGGTGTTCACCCCTGTGTACACATGAATCATTATCCTGATTTGCTCCCTTTTGCAGCTGATTTTCAGCTTTGTCAGATAGCTAATGGCCTATCCCTCTTCCCACTGCCAGCAAGCTACCATTCATTACAGTGCCACACACACACACATACACATGCAAAACACACTTCAATACATGAGAGACTAGTAGAAAGTTTGATAAGCTTTAATGATTCAACAAACCACAATTAATTTTGGCGTATGACTCCATGATATTATGACAATCCTCCTGAGATGATGACAGCAATGAATAGGATATAAAAATCCCCTCATAGGGAATTCTTCAGGAGTCATGACGTTGGTGGTGGTCAGGGGAGGAGGTGGGCCGAAAACAACTGCTTCAGCAATGATGATCAGCAGCTGAGGGAGACACGTAGCACATAGCACATAGGCAGCACATATAAGTAAGACATGGATTCTGATATACTGCCCGGTTAGGTGATTGGCTCAGCAGGCAGGAATAGATTGGCTATTGCCAGAGAAGGTAGCGAGGAAGACTGTGATTGGATGGGGAGAGAGCGTGAATGAAAGGGGGCATGCCTAACAATGAATGGGTTATACAACCTCAAAGAAAAGGGGCGTGCACTGTGATATAACAACTGGGTGTTGGCTGCAAGGTAGTCTCTCCATTATTGAAATTTTGTTATAAACATCACTTCCACACAGACAGCTTTTGCCGTTTTCTCAACTGACGCTTGACCAGTAAAAACTTGCTCTTCTGCAGCAATTGAACTGTGTTGTCAGCCATATACTGTTATGTAAGCCACTTGGCATCCAGCTATTTGAAGTCTTCAACAAAGCTAATTATTTTTGTTTTCCCCCCAGTGTTCTGAAGTGATAAACTCTTTTCTATACAGCTAATGTAATCACAAAAACTGGAATATTCAGCACTTAAAGAATAGTTATAAAAGGGATTAGCCGAGCAAAATGAATGTTTGGTAATCACACTCAATGGAATTATAATTTAGAGGAAAGGCTGTTTAGAATCCATACCAGATTGTTGCGTTTTAATGATTATCCACATAACTGTACATCCTTTTTGATCACAACATGGAAATAGGTATTGAGACAGTGAGTAATATCTATACCTCAAACTCCTGATCATTTAATGTCCCATATCATGTCAAACTGGATTCCCCTTGCCTCTTTGATTACCGTATAAAGGAGTTGGATGTGCTATCTAATTTTTCATTAACCTTTATTTATCCAGGAATATTCCAGAACAGAAACAGCCTGTTCTTGGTAAGGCTCAGAGAGATGCTGGAAAATGAACTTGTAAAAATGGATTGAGAGTGTTTTTGGTAAATGACACCGTCACCTGGCAGAACAACAGTTTATGAAACAAATTCACATCAGTGGGGAAAGAAAGAAGAATGGAAATATGACTGCCTGTTGATGGCCGATGACCGTGAGAAGTTCGAGAAGACAAGGTTCTTGACTGTTCACACACGGCCGAGTTTCCCTGCAGGGTTGCCTAGGCAGTGAATGAACGTGGAACAAACAAACAAACACTCAAACAAACAAACAAATACATGTAAATGAATGAATGAATAAATAAATAGTGTAATGGTGTAATAATTGCTGGAAAAACTGCATTCTGTTACATGCATTTTTCAATAAGCTTTCACAACCATTTCTGTTTTATATGTAAAAATCCTATATGTCCTCTCAAGCTGCACTGTTCAGAACAGGAATGGTCACTGGGTTCCTAGGATAGAAAAACTGAGTGAAAGGTGGTGCAGGTTGAGTTCCCTGCGGTCCAGAAGGAAAACTTTCCACATTCATCTACACACAGGTTTTAAGATTCTTTCCCCATACTGAAGTGGAGAAACCCATTCCAAAGTTTCAGAGTGCTGAGCCTTTTGTTTGAAGGCCGCATACTGCCCTGTTTCTGGTGTTAAAATAGGTTAACACTATAAATTCTTTCTGGAAGTGTTTGTTAGTGTTTAATCCATTCTTAAATTACAGTGAAAAGAGAGCTACCGTCTAGAGAATTATACTTAAGGAGCGTATAGTGCAGGTTAAACAAATATTAATTCACATTTTGGGCTCAAGAATCCTATGAAAATACCCCCCCATCCTCCTACCCACCCAAAAACAAACAAACAAACAATAACAATAACACACAACATGTCACATGGCCCCAGGGCAGAAATATGGAGAAAAAGGTAATGCACATGCTCAATAAAAAGCCATCTGAGCAGATAACACTCGTGACATCACACACCCAGCCAGGCTGCTGTACAGTAAAGCCCAATTTATGCTTTGTCTGCCGACACTTTTGAAACAGTCGCCGACAGAAATGAGGACTCGAGTCGACACTTTCAAGTGTCGGCGAGCAGTGTCTGCTACCTAGTGAAATGTCTAGTGTCGCTGACTACGTCATAGTATCGCGCAAGTCTGATTGGCTATAGACGGCATGCGTTTGACTTCCTTGTTTTGGTTT
>NC_139631.1:10536073-10543573 GCF_964638095.1 Poromitra crassiceps | reverse complement strand
TTGTGTGGATGGATGATGGAGAAATACTGACACAGATTTATGAGTGACAGACAGGGGGATGCATGTCTTAATAACTACAGCAGTCTTACCATCCATCAAGCGCAGATCCCAAGGCTCTCAGGGTCTTTCTGGAGCCCAAGAGATGTCCTCGCAGTCTGGCCCACATGTGTCGGATCTGGATCCGCCAAGCGCTGGGCACACATCGCCTGAACCAAGTCCACTCCCTACCAGCACTAACGCAAGTGATGAAGGACTTCATGCTCCACCAAAACTGACTTGAAGGACTGTCAGTTTATTTATATCGTTCTTCAGTGACTGTGTTTCAAACAAATCCAGGACCAGAGATTAAAAACCATCAGCATACACCACCTGTAGCCAATCCTACGACTATAATTGGAGAGCTGTAATTGGAGTGTGTCCGTGTGTGCTCGGTTGATCGTCTCCAGAGTCCCCACCCTAGAATTGAGTGCGCGGAAATTCTGTTTATCTTCCAGGATTCCAGGAGGGGAGAGACGCACATTTTCGTTGCGCAAATGACGTGATTTTCGCCTGTTTGTTCTAGTTAAAATTTTTCAAGCTAACTCGCATGAGTGAAACGTTCCTTTCGCCTTGGTGTGAACATACAGTAACAGATTGGCCTGTGGGTACAAAGAAATGGAGGCTATTATGATAATGACACAGCACTCACTCTCATATTCTGCTCACAGAATCCAGTTAGTTGGTTAGTTTTATTGACAAAATATTAAAAATATTTGGGTCCAAACATTAAAGAAATCACAGAATTAAATAAATAACACAATACTATACATCAGTCATCAGTTCAATTATATAATCACAAATACAATACTGACATTAACATCAATCCACTGAGACTTGCTGGTGCTCCAACTCTGCTAGGCAAGCATGCAACATGAGCAAAACTCTCCGATCAGTGTTCACAAAGATAGAACTCAGTTGGGTAGAGTCATGTCCATATTTTGTCCGGATCTCCTGTGTGAGAGGACACACAAGTATGTGTTCCTCGTTCTGTATGCCATTCCTCCACATGTTCAACTTTAGATGACTTCAGTCATTAACAGACCTTAAAATAAATGATGAACTTCTGGATCCTTATTAGTGAGCAACAGCAAAGAGAGAGAGCGGCTGTTACAACTGCCCAGCCACAAGCCAGTTTTGCAGGCTTGGGTACTCTCCAAGGTACTGAAACCCTGTCCACTGCAGCTGTGCATAACCCACACCGGGTTTAACCCTGTCCACTGCAGCTGTGCATAACCCACACCGGGTTTAACCCTGTCCACTGCAGCTGTGCATAACCCACACTGGGTTTAACCCTGTCCACTGCAGCTGTGCATAACCCACACCGGGTTTAACCCTGTCCACTGCAGCTGTGCATAACCCACACCAGGTTTAACCCTGTCCACTGCAGCTGTGCATAACCCACACCGGGTTTAACCCTGTCCACTGCAGCTGTGCATAACCCACACCGGGTTTAACCCTGTCCACTGCAGCTGTGCATAACCCACACCGGGTTTTGAGAACTGTCCAAAGTGGTGAAGGCAGTAATATCGCTCCAGCTCCGTCCGCCACTGGGCAGGATCCACACCAGGTTTCCCCAAGGACCCGAAGGATCTCCAGGCGGGTTGCTGGCTTGCCACTGATGGGAGTCAGCGGCCTATAGGAGATGGGTAGCTATCAGTCTGCAAATGATCTGATTTCATACACTTGTTTACCAGCCCGTTTAACCTGTTGATCCACAGATGGTCAGTGCTGAGTCTGGAATCTACTGCTTGCTGTCAACACCACGGATCCTCACCGTCTCCTGTGTCCCATAGTGGAACCGCCAACCTCATTCTGCTTCAACATTGACTTTTCCGGTTGTGAGATTTGCCGGCCTTTCCTCAGAGTTAACTCAGTTTTAACTCTGTCTTGACTTCAAACTGGGAAGCCTGTTATTCCCTCTTGGGATTTTGGATTCCTGGATTTTAACTCCTTTGATTGTGAACCCTGAAGCTTGTTTTCCCTGTTGAGATTTTTGAAATTCCGGAATTACCTCTGTTTGACTGTAAATTGACTGTAATTGTGTTTATCATTTGAGTCAGTAAAGACTTTACAATGCACCTTTTTGACTCCGTCTCCTGCATCCTTGAGTGCAGCCTTTACACGGGCTATTAGCAACTTATAGGGAGGTAGAGATTGAAGGTCTTGAGGAGTTTTAGACAGAGGAAAGAGAGAGAGGGAATGACAAAGAAAGAATACAAATCACACACAGGTGTTGAAGTAAGCAGTGCAGGTTGGAGCAGTCATCTGAGAAAATGTAAATCCACCTGACAGTGCCTGGCAGGCTCACTGCACCCCAGCCCCAGAGCAGGCGGTTCTCCCGTGCAGACAGCCACTTTCCGGCCGCCGGCCGGGGAAAGAGCCATGAGCCACGACTGGGACATCGCGAATAGTGATATTCCTGGAATGCGGGTTATGATGATGATCAGTCAGTGCAGGCCCGGTTTTACAGGGGTGCAAAAGCACGCATTGCACACGTATTTTAATTGTCTGCATGCTCAGTTGAAAAAAGTGGTTAAAAAAAGGGGGGGGGGGAAGGAAAAAAAATTATGTCATAATAATAAAAAAAATAATGTAGCCTAGTAGAGTGTTGAATGTTCTGAAAGACTTATGTTGCGTTGCAATATTCTTTGCTAAAACACTTTACAGCATTTAAAGAGATTATTTGGTCTTAACCAAAGGTACAATGAAATCTCCATGCTGCAGCTGCACACTACTGTTTAAACTTGAATTATAATTGTTGTTTTTCTTTGTTCTTTTATGTGAATTTATGGCTTTTTGGCACCTATATGTAACCTTTTAAGGTTGAGATAATTGTATTATCATTATATGGTCCAAATATTTCAGTAAAGCACTTGAAACACTTGAAATATTCTTGCTTGGCTGGTATCATTCTACTTGAAATTATGGTAAAATGCATTATTTTTAGTAAAATAACATGTCAAATTGAAGGCCCGCCGCCCGGGTCGGCCCGTGCATGTGCACCCCTTCCTATCTAGGATGCATCCCTAGTCATCTTGTTCTGGAACCGGCCCTGAGTCAGTGGCCTTGCATTAACCTAAGATGTTGACAGTTTGCTGTAGTTTTTGCTTATTTGCGTGGATATTAACATTTCTGGTGGGCTGAGAATCACGTCGGCCTCCTTTGACTTCCGTGCTGTTTGATGCCCGCCCCGCGTGGTGTATCGGGCAAGGGACGTCATGCACATACCCGCCCCCGCTCTCCATATACATAGGCTACTCCTGATTGGTCTATCCTCTCATGCCACAAACCAACATCACATGGTAAAACGTGGTAAAACGGACGGACACTCAGGTCACTTACAGTATATGTAGCTAGAAGTGGCTGCACCGCTTAGGGAGTAGGAAACAGTTATGTGTAACTCGTACAGTATTATCTGCTATTGCTGGCTTTGTCATTGCGCGGGCCAATAAAACCGAAACATTTCCGCTTTCTTATTTCAAGAGCCAAACTGTTGCGATTGCTGATTTTCTTGCTGTGCAAGTCAATAGTTTGTTGTTGCTCCTGGTCATAAAAGCCACAGATAGTTATACTGCTGATTTTCCCATATTGTAGAACCCAATAGTTGTGAGTTTTAGATGATGGATGAGGATGAATAAATCAGGTAGCGTCTGTGTCTCGTCCATCTCTGTTATCTACTTCCTCTTTCACAATTCCTCCCAGATGGACTTCCTGTGTTGCCCCGGAGACCATTCATCACCGTGACAACCATGTACACCACCTGGAGTTATTGCACAAGCATCACCGTGACAACCATGTACACCACCTGGAGTTATTGCACAAGTCTCTTATTATATAGGGAGAAATGCAGTCTGTTCGGATCCATGCTGCACAACGTACGGCACCCTGTTAATTGCATATAATGTGTGTGTCTGTATATGTGTGTGTGTGTGTGTCTGTATATGTGTGTGTGTGACAGAAAGAGATGTGAAGAGTTAGAGAGAGCACTCCACTTTTGTCTTTTTCCCCTCCCATTTTCTCCCCAGTTGTATACTGGCCAACTCCCCCTGTGGTCCCAGTCGTTGCTCCACCCCCCTCTGCCGATCTGGGGAGAGCTGTAGACTATCATGCTTCCTCCTATACATGTGCAGTCGCCAGCCGCTTCTTTTCACCTGACAGCGAGGAGTTTCACCTGCAGACGCAGCATGTGGGAGGATCACGCTATTCCCCCCAGTTCCCCTCCCCCCCGAGCAGGCGCACCCGACCACCCAGGGGAGGCACCAGTGCAGCAACCAGGAGGACACATACCCTTAATCCGGCTTCCCACCTGCAGACACGGCCAATCGTGCCTGTATGGAAGCCCGACCAAGCCGGAGGCAACACGGGGGCTTGAACCTGTGACCCTCATGTTGGTGGGCAGGGAATCTACCGCTGCGCTATGCGAACGCCCTCACTTTTGTTTCTTGAAGTCTTTCCCAGGGATGCACGCCGCAGTGCCAAGGGTAGCACTTTATTTCACTTTAGCCTCCTTTACTGCCATGTTTAACAGAGGACATAGCGCTAATGAAAAAGAACTATCCTGATTGAAAATGCCACAGTTGTTAAGGCCGGCTGGCTCGCAGCGGGCGCCCACAAAAAAACTGTAATTCTAAGCACAATTACAGCAATAGACAGGTCGAGAAGTGTCAGCGGTGCCAGGCTCTGTGGCAGAGGAATACAGGCATATACAGTACATGTACATTTATACACATACAGTATACATGTGTTCAAGGATATACGCACGCACGCACACACGCACGGGCACACACGCACGCACGCACGCACGCACGCACGCACGCGCACACACACACACACACACACACACACACACACACACACACACACACACACACACACACACACACACACACACACACACACACACACAGTACAGTTGTCCTACTCATTAAAACCAGTCTCCATGGTATCCAGAGTGGCGACTTCACTTCAGTCATGGCCTTTAAGAATTCCGGGCTTCTTAACAAGGTGTTAATGAAAAATCAGCCAATTACACTAACAACTTGTTGGAAACTATCAGCCACTTACACTACAGAAGATTAACCCATAATTGGACATGAGTCATTTAAATATACCCTGGAATGTGTGCTTTATTCAGAAAACAACAATTAGCAAGAAAAAGGTGTTCATGTGTGTACGCAATCATGTGTTTGATTATGACAAGATTCAAAGGCCGTTGCCTTCTGTGTCATGAGACCAGATGGAACTGTCATGATCTCTGTGAGGAAACTGTGTTGTGGGGGATATATTATTTCCATAGGTTACGAATGTGTAATCCAAGCTTGATGGTGTAAACAACAAACCAAACCCACAATGTAGTTTATACTGTAGATTAGATGGTGATCTAGGCTACTTATGAAGTACTGCAGAGAGCCTACTAGCCAAAAGGTTGTTATTTTGATCCTTGGCAACAAGAGAAATCTATTTGTTGTGAGAAGGCAACTGAGTGGAGGCTGGTAATCCAGGTTTAGTGCCCACATCAGTGCCAGTACAGAGATTCATTGTTGCACGAAACGCCCCAGAAATATTCCAGGGTCACAGAGCAG
The DNA here is from genome assembly GCF_964638095.1 of Poromitra crassiceps. Classification (NCBI taxonomy): domain Eukaryota; kingdom Metazoa; phylum Chordata; class Actinopteri; order Beryciformes; family Melamphaidae; genus Poromitra; species Poromitra crassiceps. Next base: position 10,537,952 of record NC_139631.1, on the reverse strand, counting down.
CATGAGTGCAGTCTCTCGTGTAATGTGTAGGGAGCTACTAGTGCCATGTGCTATTAAGAGTAAAAACCCACAAATAATCAACGCCTACTTTTGTGTACGGAATGATGGTTTTAGTTTTTACACTCAATTGAGTATTATTTAATTTCATTGCTGCTACTCTAACAGTTATAAACCAGAAAATGTGTCCATATGCCCGCCCCCCTTCCCAAGGGACAGAGAAAAAATGCATAGGCTACTGCCACTGTGATTCATTGTCAGTGTAGCTCCATCCACTCTCTTTATGACATCATTGAGGGATTCTTACTTGTTTGTCATTTTTAGACAATTCATTATTTGTGTTTAAAAATCCAGACCGACTAGATAATTGGATGCACAACCAAAATATATTTATTCTATTTCAGGCCCTAAGATTTAGAGTGGATTTTGGGTTGAGGCACAGGCTGGAAAACAGAAAAGCATTTCTGAGAAGGCTGTTGTGATTTGTTTTGTTTTTCAGCAGCACAGAACAGGAAGATTGCTTTTACAAAATGAACTTATTGCACTTAAAACCAGAGAAGGAAAAAAGAAATTACATCTCGCTGAATGTTGCTCCGAGTTAAGCCAAATATTGTCCAAGGTTTTTCTGACTCTCGATGGACTTCTGTCCTTGCCTGATATCAGACTGAATTGTCAACTGGTTACACTCTGAGTGGGCGGATTGGAAGGTCTGGACCCAGGCAACTTCTCTCCTGTGGATGTGTCCTAATTGACTGCTGACACACACAATCACTGTCCTCGACAATAACACATCACATTTGTGTTCTTTTTTGGGGGGTTCATGAAACACATGTGGAAAACCCAATAGTTGCTCTGTCTTTGCTTGTCTAACTTGTAATATATTCTACCACATCATTAGTTTCTTATTGAAGAGAGACAGCAATGCCCTTCATGTTGAGAGAGAGAGGGAGAGAGAGAGGGGGAGAGAGCGAGAGAGCGAGAGAGAGAGGGGGAGAGAGCGAGAGAGAGAGAGAGAGAGAGAGAGAGAGAGAGCTCATTAGTACTGAATTGTATCCTGTTGGGATTAAAACAATAAACATTTTGGCACCGAGAGTGACAACTTCAATTAAGCGTCGCACAGTGCACAAAGACACAGTGAGTGAAAAGTTATGTTCGGCATAAGAAAAGATAAGAGCACTTAAGATTTTTTTTTTTTGCATCAACGTAAGATGAACATGAAGTACACGACTCCGCTTGTGGCTATATGACATTCGAGAACGAGAAGAGACTTGAATAAGAGAATTGCATTCTGACGGTGAATAATAGTCTGATATAACGTGGGACCTTTCTGACAACACAAAAGTGTCAGGAACTTCTCAGCATGAGAGCTCATTATTTTCACAGCCAAAAAGTTGACTTCAGAAGTTTTCTCTGTTTTTTTCCCCACACTTGTTTTCCACCAGGTGTTATGAAAAACCAAAAAGAACCAGCAACAGCAAGCTACCCTCCGCGATGGGGGACTTGGAAATTTTTAGCTGCGACCCGTAGCTCTATATTGTAAGTCACTCTGTCGGTCGGTTGGTTGGTTGGTTGTTTGGTCCACAAAAAGTTCAGTACCCTTTTGCGGGCGCAGCTTTCACCCTAGGGGGTTGAAATTTGGCATGAAGGTCAAGTGTGCGTATGTGTGTGTGTGTGTGTGTGTGTGTGTGTGTGTGTGTGTGTGTGTGTGTGTTCAAGGGGTTGCATGAAATGTAACTATCAGGCATCCTACCGGATGGCAAAAAGTCATCACATGCTTTGCCAGAGCTGCTGTTCTCATCTTGTGTCTTTTGCACTCATTCCTCTATATCTACTCTTTCTAAATGTATTTGGTAATCAAAGTAGTAAGCTACGTTTTATAACT
>NC_139631.1:10498573-10531073 GCF_964638095.1 Poromitra crassiceps | reverse complement strand
CCTATATGAAGGAAACCCCCGGGAGGCACGGGGAGAACATGCAAACTCCACACAGAAAGGCCCTTTTGACGACCCCACCCGGGCGGTGGGCACTCGAGGACATGCGGACGGGCACGCATTCCTTCAGTGTTCACAGCGTCCCAGGTGGGAATCGAACCCAGGACCTTCGAGCTGTGAGGCGACAGCGCTTACCACTGCACCACCGTACCCCCCCCCCCCGCAAGTCGCTTTTCAAATACAGGACAGGCATGAAAAAAATGTGAGGAGGCTTCAGAGATATGAGGAGACAGCGTATATCAGAAACAGAGACAGAGGGGAAGGGAGACAGAAAGATAAACAGAGAAAAAGAGACAGGGGAGAATCTTTTGACTACAGTTGTTTTTAAATGGCCCCGGCTAACGGACTCGCCTACAGGTTTGAAGACTTCAACACCTGTTTAACAATTTTGTGTTATGACACATACTATGACACAAACGTGCATTAGGGAATGGAGCTTCATTCCCCCACCTGACAGTTTTTATCACGTGCGCCAACACACTGGTCAACACATTGCTTTTTCACAGAGTCATTCACTCAGTCAGTCATAATGTCACGGAAAGGATGGTTATTGCGGGGGCACTTGGTGAGATCCCCTCTCGTTTCCCGACGGAGTGGTGCTGCTTAAATGTTCACCCCCGCCCGCTTGGGACGCTGCGTGAACTACAACGAGCCTGGTGGCTCACCTGGTAGCACACGTACGACGGAGGCTCGGTCCTTCACGCGGCTGACGCGGGTTTGAATCCGACCCAACGTCCTTTGCCGCATGTCATCCCCTGTCTCTCTCCCCACCTTAACTGTCTGCCTACTGTCCTGTCTAAATAAAGGCATAAATGCCCAAAAAAAAAAAAAAAAAAATTAAAACACGAGCGCACCTACACACACACACACACACGCACACACACACACACACACACACACTGCAACGCAGGACCCACGTCAAACCACAAAGGACTGAAAGAAAATCACTATTAATCAGCCAGAAATGAGCCAGACATTACAAACAAACATGAACATCTGAGTTTAATGTCGATACAAAGGACTCTGGATGCTCTGGCTGTGTGGAATTCGTTTGTGGCAACACTTCAGAAAAACAACCCAGGGATACCGGCCCCCGCGGTTACCACATGCCGCATGTGGTCCTGGGCCGAATTTGCCCTTGTTTTTCCATGTAGCATTATTTTAACACAGCCTCAGGCACGTGCACACATAGACATGAAAGGGGGCTTGAGCCCCTGCCTTTTTTTCAGTCTGTAAAAAGTGCCCTTTTTTTTTTTTTTTTTTTTATAATACATTTTTCATTTTCATTCCAACAACACATGAACAAAACAAACAGCCCAGCTGGCACGGGACGTCAGTTTAACGTCATATCGACGTTGGACTCCAACGTTGAACTGACGTTGGATTTTGGTTGAGAATGAAAATCGGGTTGACGTCAAAACACAACGTTGGCAAGACATCAGCGTCCAACGTTAGATAGACATCAGCCTCTGACGTTGGTTAGACATCAGCATCCAACATTGGATAGATGTGGAATTTTGGTTGGGAATGAAAATCGGGTTGACATCAAATCCCAACGTTGGGCAGACATCAGCCCCCAACGTTGTATAGACGTCAGTCTCCAACGTTGGATAGATGTAGGATTTTGGTTTAGAATGAAAATCTGGTTGACGTCAAAACCCAACGTTGGCAAGACATCAGCCTCCAACGTTGGATAGACATCAGCCTCTGACGTTGGTTAGACATCAGCATCCAACGTTGGATATATGTAGAATTTTGGTTGGAAATGAAAATCGGGTTGACATCAAATCCCAACGTTGGGCAGACATCAGCCCCCAACGTTGTATAGACGTCAGCCTCCAACGTTGGATAGATGTAGAATTTTGGTTGAGAATGAAAATCTGGTTGACGTCAAAACCCAACGTTGGCAAGACATCAGCCTCCAACGTTGGATAGACATCAGCCTCTGACGTTGGTTAGACATCAGCATCCAACGTTGGATATATGTAGAATTTTGGTTGGAAATGAAAATCGGGTTGACATCAAATCCCAACGTTGGGCTGACATCAGCCCCCAACGTTGTATAGACATCAGCCTCCAACGTTGGATAGATGTAGAATTTTGGTTGAGAATGAAAATCTGGTTGACGTCAAAACCTAACGTTTGCAAGACATCAGCCTCCAACGTTGGATAGACATCAGCCTCTGACGTTGGTTAGACATCAGCATCCAACATTGGATAGATGTAGAATTTTGGTTGGAAATTAAAATCGGGTTGACATCAAATCCCAACGTTGGGCAGACATCAGCCCCGAACGTTGTATAAACATCAGCCTCCAACGTTGGATAGATGTAGAAGTTTGGTTGAGAATGAAAATTGGGTTGATGTCAAAACCCAACTTTGGGCTGACATCAGCCTCCAACGTTGGCTAGACATCAGCCTCCAACGTTGGATAGACAGCCTCAAACATTGGATAGACATAGAATTTTGGTTGGGGTTGACGTCAAAACCCCATGTTGAGTAGACATCAACCTCCAACGTTGGCCAGGCATCAGCCTCCAACGTTATATAGACACAGAATTTTGGTTGGGGTTGACATCAAAACCCAACGTTGGCTAGACATCAGCCTCCAACGTTGGCTAGGCATCAGCCTCCAATGTTGGCTAGACATGGGTAGAAATTTAAATCTGGTTGATGTCAAAACTTTCGTATCACAAAAAGAAAAAAATCAACATTGAATACAGAATTTTAGAAAACAGGATTTATTTTCAGAACGTAAGAAATTAGATTATCACATTAAAGGTACATTCAGCAATGTTTTTGTGTTAAAATAAGTGTTAAATGGCTCTATATTCTGACAGCAATCACTGAAATCGAGTGTTTGATCAGTGACTTAAACCCCCAACTTCGCTGTCCTCTATGTCTCTCCTGTAGTCCTGCATGCAGGGCGGACGTATCTCTGCAACTGTAACTCGTAGAGACTCATGGATGGATTTGGGGTGAGAAAATATATTATAGTCCTTTATAGGCATCTCGATCTGACCTTCCGTTTCCGAGAAAATGTCAACTTTTGTCTGATTGGATAGTTTGAGGTCAGTGCCAATTTGTATCGGCCACCACTGCCTGGATCCAGGAGAAGTGCAGAGAACATAAGCAGGACCTGTATATGGCTTTCATTGATCTCTCGAAGGCATTCGACACAGTAAATCAAAAGCTACTCTGGGACCTACTCAGTCGATTTGGAGTCCCACCCAAATTCCTCTCCATTCTAAAGCTATTTCATGACGGCATGCAAGCCCACGTTCAAATAAGTGGACAACAGTCTGACCCTTCTACGTCAAAGTAGGAGTAAAACAAGGATGTGTCTTAGCCATCATCATCTTCAACATCTTCCTCACAGCAGTCACTCTCCTCTCCCATAAGCATTCAATTCCATCTGTCTTAGTTTGCCATAGTCTCTCCCCAGACTCAAATATTACGTTGAATCGCTGCGCTCCGTATACTACATAAGTGAGTCTGTGCCAGTTAACAGCCACTGCTGGTTTTGAAGGCGGGTTGAAATTGAATGAGTGACAGGTCGTAGCACCGATGAGAGAGCAAATGGGCTGCGCCTCCCGTGTTGTCTGATCGCAAAGTCGTTACTGATTGGAGAGGACTGAAGCCATCACTGGCATATGACTGGCCAAGTGAACGGTTCCCTCCCATAACCAGCCCTCTGAGGGAAAGTGTCCCAGACCCAGAGAGAGCTCTGCAGCATGCAGTAACCTAGTGTATCAGCGTAAGAACTCTCATGGGTCTGGCGTCGAGACTAAGTTTGCCATAACTTCTATGTACTGTATCAATTCAACAGAATTCAGATACAACAGAAAGTAGCTGGCCCCCAGGTATTTTCACATTATCAAATCTGGCCCCCATTCAAAAGGGTTTGGACAGCCTTGCCATGTATAGTCTCATATCACAATATTGATATAAAATCGATATATTGCCCACCCTTAATATTGAGTGCCAGAATCAACCTCCCAATGATGCAATTTGTAGAAAAACATTGGATTTCATTTATCAATCACTGCTTTCAATGTCTTTCTGATGTAAATGTTTTATTTTTACAACCAGATCACCCTATTAAATAAACAGCGTCATGACTCAATAATGTTACTTGGCAGAGGGTCGCTCGTACTGAGCACATTTCCTCGTCAAACTGACGGTGAAAAATGTTTGCTCGTCACAAAATAAAAAACTTATTTGAGGGAATGTAATTAGGTTATCGATCACATTCGCTAACCTGTTGCTCTTTTAAGTCGGGATGTTTGTCGGCGTTTGGTCAGCTCCCTTCGCCAGTTCGCCTCCGCACTTTTAAACATTGTTTACTGACGGGCTATGTAGTGTCAGTCCCTGTCACTGTCAGCAATGTAACGTAAGCAAAATAATCCCATATTTCGCTCTGTCCATGTCCAAGACAAGACCGTATGGGCTCACAGCAGCCATGTTTGTTGTGTTGAAGCTCTGAATGAGTGAAAGAGAGGAGGGGGGGGGGGACGCCCACGACAGGGAGTTAAAGCAGAGCACCACTTGGAGCACTCTTCGCACACCCCCACATGGACACAATGTCACATGCTTGTAACATAAAATTATTTCTTTTAAAAGCACGCAAATTATTTTTAACTCAGCGTAAATGAACATCATGATTGAGAACATATATATTCACATCGAAAAAATAACACATTTAAAAGGTCTTGAATGTGAAATGGCAGAACATGACTGTTACAACACAGAACTGAAGCTCAGACAACAATTGACAAGGTTTTAAGACATTTCTACAGTGATGGCAGACCAATATATATTTTTCCTCCAAAAAAAGAACACTCATGAAGGCCTTCCATTTGCCTGTCCCTCACTCTCTCACACTCACCTCACTCATGAAGGCCTTCCATTCGCCCATAGGCTTTTTGTAGGAAGGGGTTGAATGTCCATCACGGATGGCATCATGGTGGATCTCAGCTTGCAGTACTGAGAGCACTGTTGAGTCACACTTGGAGTAAGTGAGGTGTAGGACATAATAATATGCCATCGGGTAGACAAGTCCCTCTTTCAACCAATCTCTTTCGAAGGTCGCCACTGGCATGCTCCCATGGCGATCATGCAGTTTTCCTCACTGATGACCACAACTGGAGATGATAGAGGTTGTTGGCGCAGGAAACCGTTTGGGTCTTCTGAAACCTAGATGACAAAAGTCAATGTAAAAGATTAGAAAACTACCAATTAGAAAAACCATCACAGTTAAAACAATCATTATACATCAAATCGGAGAAAAAGATTTTGTATAATTTTTTTGCTGACCAGATACTGAAACCAAGTTTCAATAAAGCGACTCTTAAAACAAAAATCACAGTGTGAACACTTCTCCTTATGTCATTGTGAAAATGACAAAGTACAAAACATAATGTAGGCATGCAGTATCCAATATACTGCACAAGTCTCACCGTAAAGACATGGAACTGGGCCTCGCTGCTTAAAGCTGGAGTGCATAACATAAACGAATGTTTATGTTATGCACATATTCAGCTATTGCAAAACGACTTCACACAATGCTGATTAAGCATATCTGCACCACATAACTCTCTCTGTGCATTTCTCAGTATACCTGAGTTTTCTACCTGTCGGGCACGACTGTGTCGGATTGAAAACTCTGGTATATTGAGAAATACAGCATTGTGGGAACTTGTTTGGCAATGCCTTGAACGTAATGGACATTTGTTTATATAAACAAATTGTAAATGTACTCACTCCAGCAATTGTAAATGTACTCACTCCAGCTTTAAAGAGAAAGCCACAGAAACACAACCCCATAAGAGACTACTTTCCCGGACATTTCCTGTTTTATCAGGAAAGTAGCTCCGGCTATCTATTTGCTTCGAAAATAAAATGTACAATGTCTCGTAATGTTATTACCTAGGTTATCCTACAAGTAGTCATGGCTAAGAAGTAGGGCTGAACGATTAATCGAATTTAAATCGAAACCGAGATTTGAAACAACGCAATTAGATTAATCGCAAAGGCTTCGATTTAACATGTGACATGACTGCATGTAGGTACACGTTACGTGACGTCGTTACGCAGCAGCAGCACGCCGTAGTAGACGGACGTATGTTTACGCAGCAGCACCAGCATCAAACGTGCCTGGATGGAGGAGGAGAAACCTAGCTGCAGCCCCATGGCTGCAGCAGTCTGCAGAATATAGCTAGCGAGCCGATTAGCGAACTTTACAAAAGTTGACACATTATTCACTCTGACTGGATTTTTAATAGTGCGCCACTGACTGGATTCTCTACAATGGAAGGGCAGCTATCTAACAAGACTCGGAAGTGTAATAGCTTCAGCCGAACAAGAACAAGAAGCGGCCGCCGGATGATTTAGCACCGAAGAAAGGCTGGAACTACTTTGGATTTAGAGCATCGGTTAGTTAGACAGTGTTAAGCAAGCGCGGTGCCGACAACGCTTCAAACGTCATAAAAGCTATGGAAATCAACAGATGGACCAGACTCCAGTGCTTCACCACAGACTACACCTCGCCATCGGTACGTTATTTAGCCTAGCAGCTAGGGCTAGCAACGTAGCAAGTTAACTTTACTAACGCTAGCTCTCTCCCTAAGGAGATAGCTCATTTAGCTAGTAAAGTTAGCTTGCTAGCCCTAACTGGCTAGCTCACGTTACATGTCCTCTTCCCCTCTCACTTAACATTATCAGTCTGACTCTGCCTGAATGCAGTAGGCTACTTGTATTGTAACGTTAGCTTGGTAAGCCCAGGCCCGCTCCAACCCATTACGCAGAGTACGCAGACTGCGTAGGGCATCACGTGACTGAGGGCACCAAAAAAAAAATTTTTTTTTTTTTTTTTTTGGTGCCCTCAGTCAGGCCACTCACTGAACAGCAGGCCAGGCGCCGCCTACTGGTTTACTAGTGGTTTTATTACTTTATTCAGGGTGCATCTCATTGTAAAATTGGACTCGGCCCAAATTGGGCTTCAAACGGCCCAAATTGGGCTTCAAGCGGCCCAAATCTGGCTTCAACCGGCCCAAATCTGGCTTCAACTGGCCCAAATCTGGCTTCAACTGGCCCAAATCGGGCTTCAGACGGTCCAAATCTGGCTTCAAACAGCCCAAATCTGGCTTCAAACGGCCCAAATTGGGCTTCAAACAGCCCAAATTTTTCGCCGCCGCCCTTCGGACGCCGGCACGCACGTCGGCCTGTATCGGCCTGGCCTGCTTGGTATCTAATGCCCGGCCTGAATTATGATCCCAGTCCGCCCCTGCTTGCATGTACAGTTTAACAATCACTTGTTTGCTGACATGTACAGTAATTCTAACAATTGTTTGTTTCCCACATGTAATGAAATGTGAGATACACTAGTATCGTTCATAATTAATGATTTTGCAGTCTTTCGTTTGACAGTTATTGAAAGTTTTACGGGGGGGGGGGGGGGGGGCACCACAGAACAATTACGCTTAGGGCACCCAAATGGCCAGGATCGGCCCTGGGTAAGCCTACAGTAATGTCTAAATGCCCCTCTTCACCTCCCCCAATATATTATATAGCCAATATATTGTCAGTCTGGGAAATGGAATGATTCTGTAGTAGCTAATGTCCTCTCTCCCAGCGTTCTGCTCTCTCCCTCCCCATCTCTCCTCCCTACTTTCTCTCCCTCCTACATCATCTATAATTAGTTCCAATCTTAAAAATGCAATACAGCCATGTAGTACTTATAGAATAATTTGGTTAATTATTTTGTTTTTCAGAAAAGTTGCGAACAAGCTACATAAGTGCAGAGAATGTCCCACAAATCAAGGCCCGGGTGAAGAGAGAGATGGAACAAGTGCAGGTGGCACTAAAGGTAACTTGCATTAATTCTCTCCTCTCCCACTCCTCTCTCCTTATCCTCCCCCTCTCTCCCCTGGCTTTCCTTGCAAAATAGGGCTTCACTGAAACACTGCGTGTGTATATAGCCTGCCCTGTGCCCCGTATTTGATGTGTGAATGAATGTGTGTGCTGTGAATTGCATTAATGTGAAACTTAACAGTTGTGTCTGTGTTTTGCAGGAGAAGAGGGCTGCCATCACCCCCAGATGCTGCTGCTGTGCCTCAAAGTGCAGCACAGGAAGGAGCCAGGCCATCGGCTGCAAAAAAGGCCAAGCGATCCTTGGGCAGTTACTTCAAGAGCTGCAGCGATGCTGGTGCTTTTTGTTTTGTTTGTATTGTTAAAGACTGAGACACAGAGAGAATTGCAGCTGTTGTTTAAAAGCAAATAAATGTTGCTGGAAGGAATTCTTATCCAAGTTCTCATCCTTGCATTATAATATAGAGCAGTTTGTTGATTGTGATGTTTGAATGTGGTAGGCAAATGCTCCATTGTGTTTTACATTTATTACAGTTAATATTGCACTGAAACTTGATTAAAAAAAAAATCGTAATTAAATCGAAATCGCAATATCGGTCAGAAAAATCGCAATTAGATTTTTTACCCAAATCGTTCAGCCCTACTAAGAAGCACTTTTACATTTGCAAGTGTTTTTTTATACTTTCATATTATAGACCAGAAATAGATTTTTTGCTAATAAGCATTTCCATTTTCCATGCTTCCATTTTAGAAATGGAAGCATTTTTTTCTCCTTATGCATAAAATGCGTAGTGAAACCATGACCCAAAAACAAAAGGTATGTGGACTGTGGGCTAATGTATTGTTGCAATATTGCATACAGAGTATTAAAAAATACATACATGTTTCATCACTGCTATCCTGGCGTTGCTCTGCGGTGCTCATTGCAGGTGACTGGCATTGCTGGTTTCAGATCGGCATGGCACTTGGGTGCTGGCTGCAGGTTACATCAGAAGAAAAAAGTATTGGGAAATATTAGGTTTCCAAACACTTACAAATGAATGGAATACTAAGATCCCTGGACAGACACTAAAGCTGTTGCGTGGCCTAACGTTTTCATCCAAAGACTCACAGATGCATACAGTATATTAAATGCAATACCACATACATGTTATCACTGTGATCTTGGTGTTGCACTGGGGTGCTGGTGCTTCCTGCAGGGGGCTGGTGTTGCACTGACGTGCTCCCTGCACTGACCCTTTTGTCTCACATCACAAGGTGCCATACAGCCTCAGGAAGTTTTCAGGACCGGGAAAAAGATTGTTGATTTCATCCCGGGAGAGTGAGTGCAGCAAGTCTTCTCCAACATTAGTAGCTGGAACAGAAGTTACAGTTAGGGGCAAGAAGACACTGAGCTTATCACTGAATTAATTCAGCCTTGTGTACATAACAGTTGAGGATATTCCACTATCTTTTTTTTTTTTAATTGTGACATTTCCTCTTTCCTGTACAATTGCCAGTGTTCTGAGATTTTGCTCACTCTTGCTACAGCAGACCTGCCAACCTTGGAAAATGATTTTTAGTGCCACACAGCATGTGTTTTGGCCTTGTGCTTAGTTCACATGCTTTCGCACTACAGTGCACATAACATCACTGTCAATGTGACAGTGTTAGCCAGATGGCTAATTTCCAACTGTTGTCCCTTGGCCAGAACTTAAGTTAGCCATTACTCAGTCAAAAGTTTGAGTACACTTGCTTAAACCATTGTCGTTTCATGATATATTTCAATTTGTGTGCTTACACCAGCTCAGTGGCCTTGTGGTTTGAGTGTCCGCCCTGAGACTGGGAGGTTGTGAGTTCGATCCCCGGCCGAGTCATACCAAAGACTATAAAAATGGGACCCATTTGCCTGCCTGCTTGGCACTCAGCATCAAAGCGTTGGAATTGGGGGGTTAGATCACCATATGATTCCCGAGCGCGGTGCTGCTGCCGCTCACCGCTCCCCCAGGGGATGGGTCAAATGCGGAGAACAAATTTCGCACACTCAGGTGTGTGACAATCAGTGGGACTTTACCTTTACTTTACTTTACACAAGCGGATAACCATAAGTGAAATGCAAGTAAACGTATGTTGTGATGTCAATTCTGAATAAAGTAGTTAAGTTAGTAGTAGTTAATAGTTAACACAATTGGAGAACATAGAAAAAATACTATATTGATCATAGTTTCACTGTTATCCATCTAACCATAGCAAAAAAATCTGTTGCTCATTCTGATCTCTTGAGACTAACTAGAGCCTCCTTATTTTTTAATCATTCTGTGCTCATTTATTTCTTGCTCCTAAAGCTGTGTTCACACCGAGATATTTATTTTTCTCTCTGTCGCTTGATTCAACCCTATGGAATCACTCTGTCGCTCTGTTTAAATCGCTCGTCAACAGGCACAATAATTGACGGACATCTGGGGGCTATAACGTTACGCAATGTCATGATATTTGTCCACTACGAGCCACTGTAGTTGTTTACAAGCTAAGCCTATCAGCGTGCTCCTAACGTGAGCTAGTACAGACTTCATTTCGGCTATGTTCACACAGCAAACATTAGTGCTTGAATCTGACTTGTTGCTCACATCTGATTTTTTGTGTGGCTGTTCACACAGACTTTTTAAAAGTGGCCCATATCAGACTCCAGTGTGAACAGGTCGCGGACCTGAAGTGACCCGCATGTGCAGCACACTGCTGTTCTACATAAACCCAGAAGAAGACAGCAGTAAACATGGCGGTAGCTGACGATGTTGTTTCATCTGTTGTTTACGGTTCAATTTACAAGTTATTGTGCAGTGGAAGACAGGGAATATAGTTAAGTTAAGTTATCCTTTATTTATCCCCTTGGGGAAATCCATCCTCTGCATTTGACCCATCCTCTACTAGGAACCTTCCTAGAACTAGGAGCAGTGGGCAGCCACTGTGCAGCGCCCGGGGACCAACTCCAGTTATTTTGCCAGTACCTTGGTCAGGGGCACTGACAGCCAGGAGTATTAACCCTAACATACATGTCTTTCTTTGATGGTGGGAGGAAACCGGAGCACCCGGAGAAAACCCACACGGACACGGGGAGAACATGCAAACTCCACACAGAAAGGACCTGGGACGGACCGGGGTTCGAACCCGGGACCTTCTTGCTGTGAGGCAACAGTGTTAACCACTGAGCCACCGTGCCGTCATATAGGTGCAGATGATAGCGAGGAAGAGGAGAAAGAGAGCCTTTAGATTTTTTTTTAATAATGGCTTTCTGTGGAGCAATAGCTGCTACTTCTTGCTAATACTTATGAGGTCTAAAACCTCACTGTTCCTCCACTGATTACCTCCCTCGCAGCTGTCCTCCATGTTTGTAATCACAATCTGGTCCTCCCTCCTCCCGCCAGTGCAGAATAGTGACGAATGTCGCTCTGGAATGACGTAAAAGTCACATTGAAGCATTAAGTCAGATATGGGCAAGATGTCTGTTCACACCGGAGTCACATTCCAAAACATCAGATTCGAATCTGATGTTTTTCCACATTTGAAAGTAGCCCAGGTCGTCTTTAAAAAAGTAACTTTCAATGTGACTTGTACTGTTCACACAGTCATAAAAAAGACTGACCTGAGTCACTTAGGTGGGAAAAGATTAGATTCAAGCACTAAGGCTGGCTGTGTGAACGTAGCCTTCATGTCAGCTGTCAATGCGGTTTGTTGCCACACAATAACCAGCGGTTTGTTCCAAGCCAGTGTGATATTTGACACACTCTCACACGGCAGCCAATCAGCGTTGAACAGGGAGCGACTGATGCCAGCGTAATTTAGCTCGAGCTGGGATATTTCATCCCGGGCGGAGAGCGTATTTTCGATGCCAGCGAAAAACTTTAATAGGTCGGTGTGAACGCAGCTTTAGGGTCCCTTAGGAGCAATAATCTTTTTAGTTTAGGGGTTAGGATCGATTTTTTTAATGACTTGGCTCTCTCAGACAGCTTCTTTGACATGTTTTTCAAAGTGAAAACCAAGTTGTCAGGTGACGTAAGGATCCCACGCGAGAACGACCCACCCCCCTCTCAAAAGACCCAAATCGAAAATGGAATAATTTCTCTAGTTTTATTTTACAAGTATGAAATAATTTAGCTTACTACAATAATGATGTCTACTTTCTAGTGATGCGCGGGTCAGGTTTTTTTAAGGCCCGCCCCAACCCAACCCGTCATCGGAGCCAGCCCGCCCCGGCCGCCCCGTTAAAATATCTGAAAATTCCGAACCCAGCCCAACCCAGCAGCCCGCAACGGCCAATTTAATGTAATATGTCTCCGGACGCAGGAGGAGCACAGCAGAGCTTCCAAGGTGTGCAAAGCAGCTAATAACTCTGTCTCTCTCCCCCCTCTCTCTCTCTCACACAGACACACACACACACACAGACACTCACATGCTGCCCTGCGCGACAACAGTTGTAGCCTAGGCCTGCTCTGGATGAGTTGCGCTGCTGCTTTCATGTCGGTCTTTCTTCAATTAATCCATGGTCTTCAGATAGCACGACCGACTACGCTTCCCCAAAGTGCGGATGGCGTGACCGCGCAGTGTTTCAAATGGAGGTAGCAGGTATAGAGGTAGGCACTAGGCAGGCTACAGAAACAGTTCTTATTCTTCCCCATTTCTTTTAATTACCTCATGCGCTCTCAATTGTTGCAGTAGTAGGCTAAACGTAGTAGTGCAGCAGGTGCGCACACGGCTTGCAGATACGGCCAGACTCGCTGTCTGATTTCTTTTAATTACCTCATGCGCACTCAATTGTTCACAGCCTACTCACGTTGCAGTAAAGTTGACAAATAGATCACAGTCGAGTCCACAACAGAAAATCTGCGGTGGCATTATATGGACACTTCAAATAATAATTACAGCGAATAATCCTTCCAAAGTGTTTGTTTTGAGAGCACATAGGCTACCTCATTGAAGCGTTTCTTTACTCCATGTAGGCTATAGAGAGTGCAGCAGGAGTCTGTCTGATTGTGTGTACCTACATGCGAGAGAGAGTTAACGTCTTTAAGGTTAATTACTCTGCGTGTTTCATTGCTCTAAATTATTTAATAATGTTGCTTTGTCACGTTCTGAGCCTGCCCCGCCCGCACCCGCGATATTTTCATAATTTGCCAACCCAGCCCGCCTGCGGGGCGGCCCAGCCCGCGGGACCCGGCGGGTTCTGGGTGACCCGCGCATCACTACCGGGCAGGCATCAAACAGCACAAGGAGGCACAGATCACCAGAAATGTCCATATCTGTGCAGATAAGCATGCAAAAGATTACTTGGATTAATGTTAATACAAAGGCCTATGTAATTTAATTGGCTTTTCATAACTCTCATTGTAGAATATCGCTATTCACAATGTCCCATCCGCGGTTCATGGCTCATTCCTGGCGGCATGACGGCAGCGCCTTTCTCCCCGGCTGGGAAGCAGCATAGTGAGCCAGCCAGGGACTGTAAGCTGGATTTACATTATATAGAGAGGCAAAGTGAACGTCACTTCCTGCCTTTCTCTCTGTACCAGCATCTGAAAAAATATGAATGGAGTGAACGGCGAGAGACGATACTTTTTTGATCCTGTTTGAATTGTGCCACGGGGTACAAATGTAATTTTGTGTCAATTTAAAAGATAACCATGCAAGTCAAGAAAGTCGCAGTTTGTGGTAAAACTGTGCCACTATAAGTTATAAAATCAGAAAGACTATGCACAACCAGTCGCATAAGTGACATCTCTCCTGCCAGTCCACGTTGTTGATGGTGTGACGTATTGTGAGACACGAGAGATGTAGTTGATTGACAAAACTAAACCTTACGTTTCAGTTTCAGAACAAACTGCGACTTTCTTGACTTGCAAAGTTATCTTTTAAATTGACAAATGTACATGTGTACCCCGTGGCAGAATTCAAACGGGATCAAAAAAGTATTGTCTCTCACCATTCACCCCCATTCATATTTTTCCAGATGCTCGTACCGAGAGAAAGGCAGGAAGTGACGTTCACTTTGGCTCTCTATAATGTGCCCGGCAGTAAGTACATCATGATACAGAAGTTAGATACACGCTTACAATGCCAGACTTCAAGCTGTCTATCACCGTGGAAGTAAAGAGATTGTATAACAACAATGAGCCAATCACATTCCCCTGCATCCACATTTAATCCAACAAGTTAATAATAATCCTGTAATTTGGAGTAGATTTTTTTTTAAATTGCTTGTACTGCATATCCAGTGTGAGATGCAGATGTTTTCTTACTTGGGTCCAGCATGGGCTGTTGTCCTCAGACTGGGCAGAAGAGGTGTGAGGAGTTGGAGTGGATGGCAGTGGACGTGTCCATTGGCTGGACAGAGGGGGAGGCAGATGCATCACTTGGTTGGCCCTGGAAGCAGACACAAGAGACAAGATAGCAGACAAGTGTGTTACCATACAATGACGCAGTGTAATGTTATGTGTGGTTGTATGCAGTCATAATGCCTTATTATAAATGGTTTTAACTTGACAACAAAAACATTCTAAATTGAACCCCAGCTCACTTCCTGTTGCATTAAAAAAATCATTAAAGTGGAGGACTGGCCATTCTGTGAAAACCGTCTATAGTAGTGTTGTGAGATAATGCGCCTTTGTCAATAGTGGTCATCAAACTTCTGTTGGTCATCCATGTGAACATGAAATGAAACACACCACACAACAGCTCTACCTGTATCTGCTGGGCTCCATCATGTTGAGACGAGAGGCAGGTTGAAGGTCCCCAGCCTGACTGTTCTCCGTTCCTCTGTGGTCCACTCTCAACTAGCATCACACAGCGTAGCATAAGGAAATTGGGGAAGTAGAGTGTTCAAAACGCTCTCCTACCCGTCTCCGACGTCCAATCGCGGATCCAAAGATATAATAATATTTCATGAAGTTTTACTTCCCAGGTGCACTGGATAGATACTAGATAGATCAGTTTTATTTCTGTCATGCACCATATTTGTGGTGCCTAGCCTGTATGTCCTTACAAGACACAAATCATTCAAGTTCAACACTTGATTTGATGATTTGATCAATGTGCTGCCGTATCCGTGTGACTGCAATGTTGTATGTTTGCTCAGACGCATGCACCATGATAGTGAGATCAAACACCCTGCTGTAAATTCAGCACAGGCTGTGGAAAGACTGCTTTTTAAAGGTTGTTTCATGCAGGAATATCATTAAAACCGCCGCCTAAACTACTGGCTTCCATAGGGATATTATTATATCTTTGGATCTGTGATTGGACGTCGGAGACTGGTAGCTAGGGCTGCACGATATTGGAAAAAACTGACATTGCGATATTCCCTGCCCCTGCGATATATATTGCGATATGAAAAAATACAGATTTTCACCAGATTACCAGAATAGCTCTATTTTAAAGAAAAGAATACTTCTAGAATGATTGGGATGATTTTGTAGAGTCCATCTGATTTTGGAGGGGAAATTAGGTATTTTAATGTTTCTCAACCACTGGGCTGTCGCCTATACTGTAGGCCTCAGAACGTCATCTATCAGGGTGCATACACATTTTGACCAATGGATTTCCATGACTTAGGCTACATACATGAAAAAGTGAGTAAGTTATGACATTCTACTTTAAAATGTCACTAGCCTACACTTCACTTAGTGTAATGCAGCCTTTAAAACCAGGGAAAGACAACATGTATGCTGTATCACCATATTACCATATCCAACATCTAAGACCATATAGTCTCATATCACAATATTGATATACAATTGATATATTGCCCACCCCTAATATTGAGTGCCAGAATCTACCTCCCAATGATGCTATTTGCAGAAAAACATTAGATTTCATTGATTATAATCACTGCTTTCAACTTCTTTCGTTCTTCTAACGTTTCAATAAATCAACAATGAAACACCCCTGCCACTTTACACACTTGGTCTGACCTCCCGGAAACCCCCTCCAGAAACGACCAAGTGGTACACTCCGCATCAAGGCTGGCAGTACAGAGAGACGAGGATTCACATGCAGCCGACCGGTGACAAACTATTCATTCGTGAAAAGTAATAAATATACATTTAATTACCCAGATATGCCTCTTCTCTTTTTATTTTCACTGACATGTTTTGTGTAAATAAGTCGCTATGTATGTATGATTAACTCTACCGTAACGTTACTGCTATCATGTGATGCAACATCAGAGACTTGAAGGGGAGAGACAGCCACAGTGATAACACGGACAACTTATCAGTAATCAGCCTTCGTGTCATAAGTTGCGGTCTTGCTTTTTGGTGTTTCAAGAGTAAATATCTCCACTCCACGGACATGTTGAGTTACAGCAGCCAGCCTGCTGTATGCGAGTGCGCTGCAAACTGTGGACAAGTCCGCCTCCGCAACCACATCGTTTACAGACGGGCTACTGTCTGTCAGCAACGCAACATAAGCAAAAGATAATTCAATTGAGCTCTCTGTGCATGTTTGTTGTGTTGAAGCTAAGCACTAAATGAGTGAGTACAGTAGCGGGGCGTCTCTCTCCTTTGAGAGAGCCTGCATTTCACTCAGTAGCCTCCCCTAAAGTGAGAGTTTATCAAGCAACATGACGAGTTAATTTGCTTTTGACATCGCACGTCCTGCGATGTGACTATCGCGCATGCGCACATCGCAATGTCGATGTGTAAACGATATATCGTGCAGCCCTACTGGTAGCAGAGAGTTTTGAACACTTGACTCCCCAATTTCCTTATGCTATGCTGTGTGACGCGAGTTCAGAGTGGATCACAGAGGAACAGAGAACAGCGGAACATATGTGGCTAGACACACTGTAGCTGTTGGCAAAGATATGCAAAGGCATGACTTACATACAGGTTTCTCTGACATTTCTATAAAAGCGTCTCAGTCACTCTCTCATACAGTGAATTATGAATCATTCAAGCAAGTTTGTACTCAGAAGTCTAATAGATTTTACCTGAAGCATAGAGGCAGAGGGAGACAGATGAAATCCAGGTGGGGGAAAGCTGTGGATGGATTTCAGGGAGGACACTGCAGCAGCAGGTGGGAAACATCTTACAGGCTCCCAGTTATTTCCTGGTCTATAGAGTACAAACATCCTTGTCCTCAATCAATTTAATCAACCAAAATCTCATACTGTTTCATCATACTGCTTTCTTAGCTAACTTAACAAGAATACATTTACACATTAATACACAGCAATGTGTGCTGCTGAAGCTACCCACTACATTCTCATTTTGCATACAAACACTTTGATAGACACTGAGCTAATGAGCACATGTTGAGAAGTAAATCAGAAGACACAACTAAGTTGTGCTATCCATTACCCTGCACCAAATAAATTGAGTTTGGCCCAGAATTTCCATTTCTGCAAGCCATGCATTGTGAAGAGAACTCCTAGCTAGCAAGCGAACTAGTAACAACACACTTTAAACTAAAATAAGTCTAAACTCATTCAAATTAGCCGGACATGGTCTGAAAGTTAACTGGCAGGCTGTGGTACATCAGCCCAGTGTGTCCTGTACCTATAATCACGTTAGTAATGTAGGCTAACAGTAACAACAGTTGCAATCGTAGCCCATAACATTAGCGTTAGCTCAATGCTAACGTTAATGCTAACGCCATTAGCGTCACTTTGCGCGACTTAAAAACACAGATTTGGCTGGTCTAACCTCATTTGTTACTAGTAGTGGACTTACCTTTCCTGCTTACTTTAGTTGAATATACTGCTAATCCCATGAGACCATCCGATGAGAGCCAAAAAGTGAACATCTTCATGCTTTAACCCGCGCAGGAACTTCAAACTCAGGCCAGCTTCTTCTTCTTCTAGTAGTGTTTTATGGCGGTTGGCAAACAACTTATGGTGCATTACCGCCACCTTCTGAAATGGAGTGTGGATCAGAACGGACTTCTAAAACACTATCCATATTCTTCTATTTCGTCCAGTTTCCTCTAAAAAAAAATATATCCCTATACCCCACATTCCCTGAATTCAACTGCAATATTTATTTTAACTCCAGCTTGATTCGATTGCTCTCCAATCTGTTCTTGAGGATCTGTCTTTCCTGTTGGTAGTACAGACAATCAATCAGATTTTGATTTATGATTAGACCTCTGACTTCTTTTTTGTTATTAATTTTACTTATATTTGTGTTTGATCAAAATGTTGTAATTGCTCAGTCTTGATTTTGATATGACCAGAAATGACTAAATGTCAGACTTTATTATTATTATTATTATTATTATTATTATACTAATAATAATAATAATACTAATAATAATAATAATAGTAATCACAATAATAGCAATCATAACAATAATAATAACAATAATAATAACAATAACAATAATTATGTCAGTTGTTTCGGAGACTTCGCATCAACACCAGGGGCCGGCCAGCTCCCAGGGCACATTCTGGGCCTTCTGAGTCCATCACATGACATCCCTGAGTCCATCCATGACATCACAATGCTGCCCTGTGACATCATGACAGATGTGATGCCCCTGCCGACGATGTATGACATCAAGTAGAATGAGCTCTTCTTAACTATGCCACGAACACCACGCCCCATGCAGAGTGATTCAGGAGACGAAGCCAATAGCAGTCCGGAACAGGACGGGATAATTAGAAGTACTCAGAGATTATTAGACCGTGTCCTGGCAGACACACCCGTGTCAACGCAAGCTTCAAGACCTGAGCCAGGCCCTTGAGAGAGACAGCTGATGGTGGGAACTGGTCCCCCACGGCTGCCTTTAAAACCTCTACAACATCAGTAGTAGTATGTGGTTACTAAAATCCTTGAAGGTATAACATTACCAGAGCCTGCTTTATAAAAAAACTGGTATGATAACCCCTTATGCCATGGCCAGGAACACTGTATACACATTGCACATTTTAATTTATCTTTACTATAGCTACTGCATGGTTTCAAAACAAATGAGAGTGGTCCCTTAAAGGATTACAGTATCCCCAATAAAATATAATTAAAATTATAGCTGCTGCGCAGCAATGGGTTGTGGCTGGGCACGACCCATTGCTGACTGGATGCTTGGTGGTGGTTGTTATGTCTGATAACGTTATGTTACGGCCTGGTTGGCCTTGTTAACTTAGGTACATGTTACTGTGCCTTTAAGAGTTACTGCACCCGATGTACGGCATTGTTGTAAAAGCGTGGGTTTACGGCAGGGAAGTAAAGAGCATGAAACAAGCAACATGGTGTGATTATTTAGCCTATTTAGCGAGGATGGCTGACTTGATTTTGCCGCCGCCGCCACCTTTTTTACCCGTCCCCAGTGACCCAGCTGTTCCCTGGGATCGATGGCAGAGGTCGTTTGAGGATTATTTGCTGGCTTTGGGGCACTCGATTTGGAAGAGGATAGGAAGTGCGCGCTCCTCCGCCACTGCCTCGGCCAGGAGGGACAGCGGATCTTCGCCACACTCACGTTAACGGATGGCTCGTATGCTACAGCTACCGCGGCCCTAAAGTCTCACTTCAGCACGGGAAGGAGCCGACGCATGCACCGCTTTGAGTTTCGTCAGAGGGCTCAGAAGCCGGGTGAGATGGTCGCGCACTTTGTGTCTGCCTTGCGCGAGCTGGCTAGGCTTTGTGACTTTGGGGTTTTAGAGAATGGACTTATAGTGGACCAACTGATAGAGAAAACGTCCTGTAACCAGCTGAGAGAGAGGCTGTTACTGGAGCCAGACTCCATGACACTGGCGGATGCGTTAGTGATTGGGAAGCAGTTGGAAACGGCTCTATCGGAGGTGCGCAAGTTGGGCCGCGCTGTGCACGAGCCTGTGACGTCATTCGCCCCGTCAGTTCAGACTGTGGCTCAGGAGACGGCAGGGACCGCTGCTGCAGACGTGGTGAGTGACAGTTGGGATGTACAGAGAGTGGACAGAGGCCTTAGAGAGGGCGGGCCCAAGTGCTGTAATAACTGTGGCTCCTCTAGACATGCAACCAGAGATCAGTCATGCCCTGCTGTGGGCAAGCGCTGTCGTAACTGCAACATGATGAATCATTTTGCAAGCTGCTGTCGCTCCCCTCCTGCCCACTCAGATACAGCTGTTGTTCCAATCAACACAATACAGAGCCCACAGACCTCACTCAAGCATTGCACATGTCGTGTGGGTGGAGCAAGCGTACCGCTCCTGGTGGACACGGGGGCAAAAGTGTCAATACTGAACAAATGCACGTATGATTGACTCTTCAAACACATGCCTTTGGAAGCAGCAGGTAACGCTCTGTCGGGTTATGGCCACTCCCCCATCTCCACTTTGGGTGTGGCCCGCCTTCCTGTCAGATATGACCAACAATTTGCCCCTGACACCAAGTTCTACATCACACAGAGGGGAGCCAACATCATGGGTCTTGATCTGTTCCTCGCCCTGGGCTTTACTATGACTGATGCGAGGGGCCTGCATGTCCTGCAGGTCGCCATTTCCTGGCCCGACCGTTTCCCACATCTGTTTAAAGGGCTGGGCTGCATGTCTGGATTTGTTCACCGGCCTACTGTTGACCTGTCTGTCCGCCCCGTTATCCAGCCACTGCTGTGCATTCCCCTCGCCCTCCGTGATGCAGTGGAGGCGGAGCTACGCTGCCTGGTGGAGGGGGATGTCATTGAACCAATCAACGCATCACCGTGGGTGTCCAACTTGGTGATAGCCAAGAAACGGGGGGGCGGGCTGCGCCTCTGTGTCGACCTGACGGATGTAAACAAAGCCATCATCCCGGATAAGTACCCTCTACCCACGGCCGAGGAGCTTACTAGTCATTTCCACGGCTCCATTGTCTTCAGTAAGATGGATTTACGTCACGGCTACCTGCAGACTCGCCTGGCACCTGCCAGCATGAGCCTCACAGCGTTTGTCACGCACGTGGGGGTTTTCAGATATAAACGCATGGCGTTTGGACTGTCATCGGCCCCAAGTTGCTTTCAGAAGATGTCACTCATCCTGGCCGGAATCCAGGGGGTCTCCATCTACCTGGACGACGTAGTGGTACACGCACCCTCCACCGTGCTGCACGATGCTCGCCTGGAGCAGGTTTTTCAACGTTTTGAACAGCAGGGGGTCACACTTAATGCTGAAAAGTGCGTGTTTGGAGTTGCGGAGGTCGAGTTCCTCGGCTTCAGGCTCTCCAAGGACGGTATTGCCCCGATCATGTCCCACACTGAAGCCATTCTGTCCCTGCCAGACCCGCAGTCGCCATCCCATCTCTCCTCTTTCCTGGGGATGGCCACCTACTATCTGCGGTTCATACCACACTACTCTGACTCAACTGCCCCCCTGCGCCAGCTGCTCAGAAAGGATGCTGTGTGGGAGTGGACCCCTGCCTGCCATGAGGCCGTGCATGCCATCAAGCAGCAGCTTACGTCCCCACCCACATTGACGCATTTCAGTCTGAGCGCGCCCACCTTGGTCACCTGTGATGCTTCTGGGGTGGCGCTTGGTGCGGTGCTCTCCCAGGTCCAGGAGGGGGTGGAACGCCCTGTAGCTTTCGCCTCATGGGCACTCTCTCCGGCGGAGCAGAAGTACTCTGTGGGGGAGAGGGAGGCCCTGGCCTGTCTGTGGGCGTGCGAACGCTGGCACGTCTACCTGTACGGCAGGGCTTTCACCATCCGCACGGACCATCAGGCGCTGACGGCACTGCTGGCAACCCGGGGCTCGGGGCACAGGCCCATCAGACTGCTGAGGTGGGCTGATAGGCTGAATCAGTACAACTTCAGCCTTAAGTTTGTGCCGGGGCGTGCTAATACAGCGGCTGACCTCCTATCCAGAGCGGTCTCCGTGACGAAGGAGACGGGTGGGGTGACACCCGATTTGGAGGACGACGAAGACTGGGTCAACATTCTGCATGGGCCCCTCAGCACGGTAGTCACCCTGGCAGAGCTGCAGCAGGCCTCAGCTGAAGACGAGACTCTCAAAACCCTCCGGGCTTATGTCCAAGATGGCTGGCCTGCCACGGTGGACGACAATCTGCTTCCCTACCACCGGGTCCGTGATGAGCTCTCCTGCTGGGGGGCTGTGTGCCTCGCTCACGGCCACCGCACCATTGTACCGGAGACTCTGAGGGCCGGAATACTGCACATGGCGCACGAGGGGCATCTGGGGGTGGTCAAGGTGAAGCAACATTGCAGAGATACAGTGTGGTGGCCCCATATAGACTCTGACATAGAGGAGCTGGTGCGTAACTGCGCCTGCTGCCTTCTGAGCGGGAAGACAGGCCAGCCGGCTACAGCACCCCTCACTCCAATCCCTTGGCCATCTGCACCATGGGAACATATCCAGGTTGACCTCTGTGGGGAGCTCCATGGGGCGCCCGCACATGCGCGCTACCTGCTGGTGGTGCATGACCTGCATTTGAAGTGGCCGGAGGCTGTCGAACTGAGCTCCATCACCACACACACAGTCAT
Source organism: Poromitra crassiceps (assembly GCF_964638095.1). Lineage (NCBI taxonomy): Eukaryota > Metazoa > Chordata > Actinopteri > Beryciformes > Melamphaidae > Poromitra > Poromitra crassiceps. The sequence goes on along the minus strand of NC_139631.1, from coordinate 10,508,729 downwards.
CGACCGCCTCACCAACCTGTTTGGGCGATGGGGCCTACCCAGTGTCATCACAACGGACAATGGGCCCCAATTTGCATCAGCAGAGTTATCAGAGTTCCTGGCACTGCGGTCCATCAGACACATCAGGACAGCAGTGTATCACCCGGAGTGTAATGAGGGGGTGGAAAGACTAAATAAAACCCTCAAAAATGGAATCCGAGCCTGCCTGGAGGAAGGGAAAACCTTCAGTGCCGCACTCAACCAAACTCTCCTGACCATCCGGGCATCCAAGCACTCCACCACGGGGGTGTCACCTGCACTGCTCATGATCGGGCGCGAGCTAAAGCAACCACTGGACTGTTTGAGAGCTGAGCCAGCTCCTGCACAAGAGAGGCCAGGGCTCCAGAAAGTCAGAGCCCGGGTCCAAGGTTCACAGGCCCAGATGAAAAGGAGGTTTGATGCCTCTCGCAGAGTACAGACCCCCACACTGTCTGCAGGGGACTGGGTCAGGATTAAACATCCCCACCGCCAGAACAAGCTGAAGTCATTCTGGTCTGAACCCCTCCAGGTGACTCAGCAGCTGTGTCTGGCCACGTACAGACTGGACAACGGGAGCCGCTGGCACGCAAACCGCCTGCACAGAGTCGCAGCTCCAACAGCACCTGCACCACCCCTGTCTGCAGCGACGGCGCTCGGCTGGCAGCCCAGACCAGGAGCAAATCGGGTGGGGGGTAACCTACCGCCACAGCCAGAGGCTGTTCCCCAGCCTGCGCGCCCTCAGAGAGTGAGGGTCCCGCCCGCCTGGCATGGAGACTATGTGACTGGGTGATAAGGGACACGGGGGGTTGTGGACTGAATGTTATGTTCTTTAAAAGGGGGGTGGGGGGAGAAAATGTTGTCTGATAACGTTATGTTACGGCCTGGTTGGCCTTGTTAACTTAGGTACATGTTACTGTGCCTTTAAGAGTTACTGCACCCGATGTACGGCATTGTTGTAAAAGCGTGGGTTTACGGCAGGGAAGTAAAGAGCATGAAACAAGCAACATGGTGTGATTATTTAGCCTCTACCTAAACATAATAGTGGTGTTTTATGGGACTGGATGCTTGCATGTAAAAACACACATTGCTTCCACTTATATAGGGTGAGCCAGGACGGACACACTGCTTCCACTTATATAGGGTGAGCCAGGAAGGATTTATGACATCACAATTGCTCGAGTGACATCACTGATGGCATCACAATTGCTCGAGTGACTGATGACATCACAAATACAACCTAATTACCCTAGGTAATTAGGGTAATTAAGATGCTGTTTAGGCAGTGCATTTTGATGCACTGTGGGCTCAATTTTTGACCAATCGAAAAGCTGTTTGATACTTTTGTGTAGGACAGTCTAACGATGCAGATGCTGACGTTTCGTGTCGTTTGAAGAAAAAATGTGGGTTAAAAGGGCGGAGCGCTACTTTGTTCAGAATACCTTTTTTATCATTATTATTATATATTATTAAGTAGCCCAGACAGCACACACCAACACCAAGTAGCCCAAATAGCAGCAACTTATGTTTGAATGTAAATCTGACTATAGTATATATTCATAATATATGTATAGATTGGCGGTGGGGGAAGACCCACGGACATCTGTGAAAGAACGGATGACAGCTCGGAAAGACGGCACGCAACAGTGTTAGGGCTGGCACCCTGAGGCACTGCGCAAGCTAGCTACAAGTACAAGACCAAGTGCAAAGAGCAGCTACAGCAACGCAAAGTACCTGATACTATCCAGAGAGTTATCTCTGGGTTTATTAGTACTGCTTGTTAGTCGGCGGAGGACCGGGGTCAGGAGTTAAACCACAGTGCCCTGGACCTCTTTGGTCAACCTGCTCAGAGCACAAGAAGAAGGGGTGCAAGATGGGTGTGGCTGACTAGAGCTCGCAGTTGGAGCCCTTCTACAGACGAAGATTAATCTTCGCAGCCCCACTCAGGCGAGGCGTACAGGCTGGGGGGGCGAAACGCTGGTGACCCTGAGATACCTGCTGAGGATGTAGAAGGGTTTCCAACGGTGTGAGTGCTCTGGCCACACTCTCACCAAGGAATACCGCCGTGGGGGCGGCATGTCGTAGCTCCTGCGGTTTCTGCTTGTGGCAAGGCATCTTTGATGTGAAGTGAACGTCGGGGGTGCTTTGCTGCGGGCGGGGTCCGTGGGGGCCGCAGTGTGTTGTCCTGCGGTTTACTTCACCCATAGAAATGAGGTGTTATGTCAAGTTTCAAGTCGTTTCATCCATTTTTGGTTGAATGGCGGCCATTTCATTTTGGCACGACTGTGTATGTTCCAGCGCCCGCAATCTTGAAACGAGAAAAGCGATTGGCACCAAACAACACAAATCTACTCATATGGGACCCATATACAACATATTAAAAGATTGGAGTGCTACCATGTTCAGAGAACGTTTTGCTAACATTGGACTCAGCGGCATAAGGGCTGTCAGGCCCCCAGGGCAGAGGTTGATCAAAGGAACTTTTTTTCCTGAAGGACTTGGGGAGTTTATTGTTTCATAATCATGTTTAGACACCAAAGACTTGTAATATACACATGAGCGTACCATCCCTCAGTAGAGTGACAGGCATGTGGGGTCAAAGTTCCAAGGTCACCGTGTGCACGTCCCACATTACCCAATGGAAAATATGGTCCCTGCACACCGGGAGGAAACCATGTGATTGATGTGGCTGAAGATTACCCTCAATAGACTTGTAGAAAAGGGTCCATAATGGCCCACCGTTAGGCCTGTTCTTGGGGCAGTCGATGCTCGCGAACCGGCGCGCCAATGACGTAATGACGATGACACTGCCGTGACATCATCAATGATGACATCAGAGGTCACCTGTGAGGTCATCGGCGACGTCAGGCGGTCTAGGCTGACTGTGATGGCAGACGGGACTTTACGGGGTCACCGATGATGTCATAGCATAGAGTTCACCTGTGAGGTCATCGGCGATGTCAGACATAACATATATATATATACAAGGTGTTCTGTGACGCTGTATCCGGTATACTTACTTCTTATATACTTCTTTTCTACTTCATAATGTCTACCCTTACCACGACCAAATCCGAACCTGAGCTGAACCCTGGCTGTCTTACAACCAGCCAGGCCCTGGTGACCGACTGCCTACAACCAGCCAGGTCACGAGTGGTATTCCTTCAACCGCATCCGAGGACCGACATCTCTGTGGTTCTGATCGACCACTGCCCGTGAGCCCTCAACTTCGATCCAGCACACTTCACGAGGCAAGCCCACAAGCTTCGCTACAAGACTAGATGCACAAGATGAGAGCCAATCAGGGTCGCTCAGAAGGCTGGGGAACAGCTAATTTGCCATAACATTGCAGCGGATGGAAAGAATGACTAAATTTTTTGCACGTGTGTTCAGCCGGAGGTCCTGAACTAGTGTAGCGAATATCGCCTCATTCCGTTAAGCCATGCCAAGATGAGAGCCAATCAGGGTCGCTCAGAAGGCCGGGGAACAGCTAATTTGCCATAGCATTGCAACGGATAGATAGAATGACTACATTTTTTGCACGTGTGTTCAGCTGGAGGTATTGAACTAGTGTAGCGAATATCGCCTCATTCCGTTAAGCCATGCCAAGATGAGAGCCAATCAGGGTCGCTCAGAAGGCCGGGGAACAGCTAATTTGCCATAACATTGCAGCGGATGGATAGAATGACTAAATTTTTTGCACGTGTGTTCAGCCGGAGGTCCTGAACTGGTGTAGCGAATATCGCTTCATTCCGTTAAGCCATGCCAAGATGAGAGCCAATCAGGGTCGCTCAGAAGGCCGGGGAAGAGCTAATTTGCCATAACATTGCAGCGGATGGAGAGTATGACTACATTTTTTGCACGTGTGTTCAGCCTGAGGTCCTGAACTAGTGTAGCGAATATCGCCTCATTCCGTTAAGCCATGCCAAGATGAGAGCCAATCAGGGTCGCTCAGAAGGCCGGGGAACAGCTAATTTGCCATAACATTGCAGCGGATGGATAGAATGACTAAAATTTTTGCACGTGTGTTCAGCCGGAGGTCCTGAACTGGTGTAGCGAATATCGCTTCATTCCGTTAAGCCATGCCAAGATGAGAGCCAATCAGGGTCGCTCAGAAGACCGGGGAACAGCTAATTTGCCATAGCATTGCAACGGATGGATAGAATGACTAAATTCTTTGCACGTCTGTTCAGCCGGAGGTCCTGAACTACAATGATAACCTTAAATGGAAGTGGGCGAGGCCAAGGGGCGTCACCCCCCACCCTTCTGAGATCAATTTAGATAGTAAGTAGCCCTGGTGGCATGTGGGCGGGCTGTGTGTGGGCTAGAAGGCTGACACTTGGTGGTCGTAGAGTAGCAGGGGGTGCCACAAACATACCAAAAGATCAGCCTTCTAGCCCTCACCTCTCTTGAGAAACAGCCGTGTTCACCCTGCATATGTTGGTGTACACCGCGCATGCTTTATCATGTAATATGTAAAAGCTTATATCTCAAAAACGACTCAGGCTAGCAGGCAGTTCCACCTGTGCCTCCCGCCTCCCAAGACCAGAGGCAGGCGTGCGTCCCGGCCTCAGGGTTAGCACCCCGGAGGGCGCCACCCACTTCACCGGTGCCCGCACCCCGGCTCAACATTTCACCCGTGCCTCGCACCTCCCATGACCGGGGTCAGGTCAGCACGGCAGCTCCAGAGCCAACGACGTAATGATGATGACACCGCCGTGACATCAGCGATGATGATGTCAGAGTTCACCTGTGAGGTCATCAGCGATGGCAGACGGTCTAGGCTGACTGTGATGGCAGACGTGACTTTATGAGGTCACCGATGATGTCATACCTCCCCGGACGTTGTGACATCACCAACGGTGTCATACCCCGAATGTGGGGGGGTATAAAAAGGTGTTGTTCTGTTATGATATGCTTCTTGGTCCTATTCCCCTTTCTGCAATCTGTAAGCTCTATACGTGGCTTCTGCCTTGCTCCTATCTGCCTGATATTTCATTAAAGCCTGAAAAGACATCTCTGTGGTTCTAATCGACCACTGCCCGTGAGCCCTTACCTAAGATCCGGCAACTTCACACAAGGCAAGCACATAAACTTCCTTACAAACTGGTCCTTCGAGCCGGCGTGCGTACCGGCCTCAGGGTTAGCACCCCGGAGGGCGCCACCCACTTTCCCGGTGCCCGCACCCCGGCTCAACATTTCACCCGTGCCTCGCACCTCCCACGACCAGGGTCAGGTCAGCACGGCAGCCCCAGAGCCAATGACCCAAACTACGCAACCCCCGGTTCCACTGCCCAGACAAGGGCAACGGCCATTGCCAATGCCACCAACACCCGCACCCAGGACACATCCGCCAACAAAGGTCGCCGACCCTGAGCATGCAATAGAGTGCAACGGGCACGGCTCCGCCGAGCCCGCCACTGGGATACACCACACTCAGGTAGGCATGGCGAACGTTGGGACCAACAGCACGGGGCACAGTCAGCCGGCCGGCGTCAACCATTCCCACAAGATAGCCGGACACGACAGCTGGGACCCCCCCAGAGGGCGGGACCAGCCATCACGATTACCTATTCCCGGAATTCACCTCCTGGCCCTGCCCGGGCTCATGGAGACAACTCCAGCCAAGGCCTCTAGGGATGCCAAGAAGTCCGAGCAGAGGAAGCCAAGAACGGGCCCCAAGCCCGTTCCCCCAGAAAGAAGCGGCCACCCGGCTCCCCCTGACGGATCAAGCCACCCTGCTCCCCCAGGGGGAACCGGGGGGGGGGGGGGGGGGGGGGGGGCGACTACACTGGGAAACCTCCATGGGGAAACCGTCATGCCCTCCGTAAGGTCTGCAAAGTGGTGACCCAACATGGGGACCAGAGGCTGGACACATACGCCATAATGGACGACCGCTCAGAGTGGACCGTGCTCCTACACCCAGCAGCACAGCAGCTGGCCCTTACAGGCCAGCCAGAGGACATGCCTTTGCGGACGGTGAGGCAGGAGCCCCAGATGCTTCACAGGGCGGCCGTCTCCCTCATCGTCTCGCCGGCAATTTGCCCAGAGCAGACCTATCGCACGCAGAGAGCCTTTACAACACAACTTAAAATCAACTAAATATCAATGTCTAATGATATTAGAATTTAACATTGTGTGGACGTTAATGTTAAAACGTTTAACAAACGTTGGATTTTGGTTACTTAACAACACAACATAAAATCAACATAATCTCAACATCTCATGATGTTTGGATTTTACGTCATATTGACATTAACATTGGGATGTTTAGAAGACGTTGGATTTTAGTTATTTTATAACACAACTTAAAATCGACTAAATATCAACGTCTGATGATGTTAGAATTTAACGTTGTGTGGACGTTAATATTGCAATGTTTAACAGACGTAGGATTGTGGTTACTTAAAAACATATTTTAAAACCAACAAAATATAAACGTCTAATAATGTTGGGATTTTACGTTATATTGACGTTAATACTGGGACGTTTAGAAGACGTTGGATTTTAGTTTCTTTAAAACACAACTTAAAATCAACTATATATCAACGTCTAATGATGTTAGAATTTAACGTTATGTGGACGTTAATGTTAAAACATTTAACAAACGTTGGATTTTGGTTACTTAACAACACAGCTTAAAATCAACATAATCTCAACGTCTAATGATGTTGGGATTTTACGTTATATTGACATTTATATTGGGATGTTTAGAAGACGTTGGATTTTAGTTACTTTATAACACAACTTAAAATCGACTAAATATCAACGTCTGATGATGTTAGAATTTAACGTTGTGTGGACGGTAATATTACTACGTTTAACAGACGTTGGATTTCAGTTACTTTATAACACAACTTAAAATCGACTAAATATCAACGTCTGATGATGTTAGAATTTAACGTTGTGTGGACGTTAATATTGCAATGTTTAACAAACGTAGGATTTTGGTTACTTAAAAACATATCTTAAAACCAACAAAATATGAACGTCTAATGATGTTGGGATTTTACGTTATATTGACGTTAATACTGGGACGTTTAGAAGACGTTGGATTTTAGTTTCTTTAAAACACAACTTAAAATCAACTAAATATCAACGTCTAATGATGTTAGAATTTAACGTTATGTGGACGTTAATGTTAAAACGTTTAACAAACGTTGGATTTTGGTTACTTAAAAACACAACTTAAAATCAACATAATCTCAACGTCTAATGATGTTTGGATTTTACGTTATATTGACATTAATATTGGGATGTTTAGAAGACGTTGGATTTTAGTTACTTTATAACACAACTTAAAATCGACTAAATATCAACGTCTGATGATGTTCTAATTTAACGTTGTGTGGACGGTAATATTACAAAGTTTAACAGACGTTGGATTTTTGGTTACTTAAAATCACAACTTAAAACCATCAGAATTTCAACGTCTAATGATGTTGGGATTTTATGTTATATTGACGTTAATATTGGGACGTTTAGAAGACGTAGGATTTTAGTTTCTTTAAAACACAACTTAAAATCGACTAAATATCAACGTCTGATGATGTTCGAATTTAACGTTGTGTGGATGTTAATATTACAATGTTTAACAGACGTTGGATTTTGGTTAATTAAAGACACAACTTAAAACCAATAAAATATCAACGTCTAATGATGTTGGGATTTTACGTTATATTGACGTTAATATTGGAACGTTTAGAAGACGTTGGATTTTAGTTTCTTTATAACACAACTTAAAATCGACTAAATGTCAACGTCTGATGATGTTAGAATTTAACGTTGTGTGGACAGTAACATTACAACGTTTACCAGACGTTGGATTTTGGTTACTTAAAAACACAATGTAAAACCAAATAATATAAACGTCTAATGATGTTGGGTTTTTACGTTATATTGATGTTAATATTGGAACGTTTAAAGACGTAGGATTTCAGTTTCTTTAAAACACAACTTAAAATCGACTAAATATCCACGTCTGATGATGTTAGAATTTAACGTTGTGGGGACGTTAATATTACAACGTTTAACAGATGTTAGATTTTTGTTATTTAAAAACACAACTTAAAACCAACATAATATCAACGTCTAATGATGTTGGGATTTTACGTTATATTGACGTTAATATTGGGATGTTTAGAAAACGTTGGATTTTAGTTACTTTATAACACAACTTAAAATCAACATAATCTCAACGTCTAATGATGTTGGAATTTTATGTTATAATGACGTTAATATTGGGATGTTTAGAAGACGTTGGATTTTAGTTACTTTATAACATAACTAAAAATCGACTAAATATCCACGTCTGATGATGTTAGAATTTAACGTTGTGGGGACGTTAATATTACAACGTTTAACAGACGTTAGATTTTTGTTATTTAAAAACACAACTTAAAACCAACATATTATCAACGTCTAATGATGTTGGGATTTTACGTTATAATGACGTTAATATTGGGATGTTTAGAAGACGTTGGATTTTAGTTACTTTATAACATAACTTAAAATCGACTAAATATCAACGTCTGATGATGTTAGAATTTGACGTTGTGTGGATGTTAATATTACAACGTTTAACAGACGTTGGATTTTGGTTATTTAAAAACACAACTTGAAACCAACATAATATCAACGTCTAATGATGTTGGGATTTTACGTTATATTGACGTTAATATTGGGATGTTTAGAAGACGTTGGATTTTAGGTACTTTATAACACAACTTAAAATCAACATAATCTCAGCGTCTAATGATGTTGGGATTTTACGTTATAATGACGTTAATATTGGGATGTTTAGAAGACGTTGGATTTTAGTTACTTTATAACACAACTTAAAATCGACTAAATATCAACGTCTGATGATGTTAGAATTTAACGTTGTGTGGATGTTAATATTACAACGTTTACCAGACGTTGGATTTTGGTTATTTAAAAACACAACTTAAAACCAACATAATATCAACGTCAGATGTCGTCAGTATTAACCGTCAACCTGACGTTGACATTAGACGTTGGACTGACATTGGATTATGGTCACGGACGTCACGACCTCCATCCAACCAAAGATCAACGTCTAATGACGTTGTGTGCCAGCTGGGAGCTCAGACACATGAAAAAATAAAATAAAAAGTGCCCTTTCCTGACCATGAATGCATTTCTAATGGTGCTTTGTATGGAAATTGCCCTTTCCATGCCATCACTGAAGGCAGCATTCAAAGAGAAATGCCTTTTCCGAGCTCTCTTGGCCTTGAATGCACCATTTGTAATAGGCCTCTGCATGGAGCAGTGTTTTTCTAATCCGCCCCTGAAGGCACCAACCCCAAAACGCACATGGCCCGTCCCCACCCACTCCAGCAGTGCGCACTCCACTCAGCCAGAGCAACCATGCAGACGGACAGCAGCAGCACAGGCGCACACAGTCTGACAGATATATCAGTCAGTCAACGTGAATCAGGTATGTATGTTTGTCAAAGTCTCATCCTAAAATGAGATATTCCTCTAAATCTGGTTAAAATCTGAATATTTAAAATGAGTTATACCCCTAAATTGGCCTTCAAATTGCCTCAAATTTCCTGTAGTGCCCTTTTATGAATTTGAGCCCCTGCCCCTCTAATGTTCTCTGCACGTCCCTGCACAGCCTGAATGACTTTTGATGAAAATAAAGTCATACGCCTCCTAACAGTTGTTGCAGCAGTCCTGTGACTCACACTTTAATTTACAAATGAACAATGTGTCATTGAGAAGCAAAAGGACAGGCACTATCTAACCTCGCGTCACCAGGCTCTTCCTGCGGAGGAGAAGAGCCTCCAGACTTAAGCACTATCAAACAATACCTGGCAGGTGATTGGATGAACCATCTGTCCATCACGTCTATCACGGGCTCGCTTCTCGCTGGCGTCACACTAAAGCCCGCCCATAGCTACCTCATAGGACGCTGATTGGTGCGAACTACTGGTGGTTTGGATTCAGACCAATAGGTTTGGAGCGTGGCAAGATGGATTTGTGGTGGGATCTCCCGTGAATCCAGCTGCCTCGCCAGGTTAGGGTGCAGCTACAACCTGGTCAGATTGTGCTGAGAGAACGCTGAGGGACAGCGAGCAGCCATCGGTGTGTGGAGCAGTTACCTCTTGTCTTG
>NC_139631.1:10483573-10488573 GCF_964638095.1 Poromitra crassiceps | reverse complement strand
GAGACTGACACGGCCGGAGACGCAAGCCAGTTGAGGGTGGAGGAGTTCACAGCAGAACTTCCTCCAAAGACACCAATTATGAGCAGATAAGTAATGACACACTTGAACATTTGCATGTTACAGCTGTTTGACAAACCATTGTTTTAGTAAAGAATCACACACTGCATACATTATGTACATGCAATGCACACAGAGCAAAAGTACTTTTTTGCATTAGTACAGTATTGTATAATAGAAGTTATGTTTTCTTTTAGGAAAAGCGTATTTAGCTTGGAAAACCCTTATTGCCAAGCGAAAAGGTAAATGTTTGTGAACACACTGAGATTTCTCCCCCCCCCCCCCCCCCCCCCCCCCCCCGCTTCTCGGCCTGAAGCGGCGCAGCACCCTCCAGATAACCACAGTACATAGCGCACACACATTTCCCAAGAGGATTGAGAGAGGCAGAGACAAGTTAAAGGGTGTCTCTCTCTGAAAAATAAGTATATAGAAAAACTGCTAAATTAATTGACACATGCGTTAAATAACGCATCTGTCAAAGGGGGTAAGCAGCTTTTGTTTTTGTGTCTGTTTTTTGTTCTGTTTTTAAGTTTTTGTTGTTGTGGTGTATGTGTTTTGTGTGCCTGTGTGACTGAGACAATCAGATGGACAAGCAGACTGAGACAATCAGATTGGACAAGCAGACTGAGATAAGCAGATTGGACAATCACCATGGGACAATCGGATCTCCAATGCCAGATGCTGAGATCCAGCCCCCCCCCCATATCCTTCACCAGTGCAATTAGCTTAGGCTTTGCACACACACACACACATGCGTGAGCTGGACCACAGACGGTTTCCCCATGACGAATCGGATGCAGAGAGTCGTACTTGGTGTGGTTTGTGTAAAAACTGTGATCATGTGTATTAAAAAACCGTTGGAGGCATAGGAGACAGGGGAGTGTGAACACAGTGTGAATGAGTGATGTTTGACGGTGAAAGGTGTGTGATCGTTGAAGGCAATGTTATTGTACACCAGTTAGACAGGAGAAAGGGGACTCCAGTGTGACTAGAGAGCGGAGAGGAGGACAAAGACTTGAGACATGACTTGGACTTGTAAAATAGGCTAGATTGACCATTTGCATCAAAATTGGGTCGTGGGTTCAATTTCCCAGCCTCTGAGTGGGCTGCATGCCAAAGTGCACTTGGTGTGTAGCCTATGTCTGCCAGAGGTTTGGAAATCGTCAACAATTGTAGTAAGAAACCCGAAAAAAAGAAGAAAAAAACATTTGTAGCCTGTGAGAATGTTTTTGTATGAAATGTGAATAGCGGCTTGCTGATATGAGTGGATAGTGGAGGACAAGTGGGAGGCGGGCCAAAACGATTTAGTGACTTCGATTACCAGGATCCAACACCAGTGAACAGGAGCCAATTATCAGAAATGTGTAAACTGTGTGTTTTTAAGAAGAAAAAATATATGCCAAAAGTGTGGAACAATAAAAAAGGCCATTGACCTCTGACACACTTCGTTTATGATATGAAATCTTGGGTAAATAATCATGCTTGATTTGATATTAGCATAACTAAGAGTTTGATTTGAGCAAATGATACATTGTAACATAAGTATGTATTAAGTATTAAGTAAGTAACCGAAATGAAGGACTTATTAATTGTGATTGTGAACACATAGGGAAATTTTAATCTATATAGATGTGTGAGATGATACATTTTTTTCTAACAAGTTAAGGATAATAGTTATGTTAGTTTTCTTTGACTGTGTTTGAACTTATAGTTTGTTATCAATAATTTATTTTTAATATTGATAATAATGATTTATTCTTATCAAAAGTGTGGAATTGTAATGGCAAATTATTGATCAAGTGTGTATTGATTGATTAATTATTAAGTATGACAATTCTAAGGTGTATTTTGTGAACTGTGTTCTTCAGTCATTGCAGAAGATTGCTGTGCAGAGTTTTCCTGTGAGAACCTGTGTCTTGTTGTGACTATAGACTGGATTTGTTCAACATCAGATTAGCTACATGGCTGAATGGAAACTTACTAGGCTGAATGGAACTTTTAGACAGTAGTGGAAAATCACTGCCCTCCACGCTGGGGGGCGGGCATCGATAGTTTCAGTATATGATGTGAAGTAAACAATAATGCGGGGCTCTTGCATTGACAACGTGGTCAGGAAGAGACCTCTCTGAAGAGATGTTATTGTGGAATAAAAACCTCCTAGAACACTTGAAACGGATATGTCATTATTGATGAATCGGCAGAGCATTGCATGTGGATTTTTCCTCCACACTCCTCGTTAACATCCTCATTAGACAGAGGAGTCAGTTCACATCACACAGATACACACAAACACACAAGCACAGTTACACACAAACACACAAGCACAGATACACACAAACACACAAGCACAGATGTGCACACATACGCGTATAATGCACACACTTCCCAAATGCAGCAGGTTCCAATGGCTGTCAGCCTCGTTAACAGGTTGTAATTGAGAGAGAGGAGCCAATAAATAACACACACACACACACACACACACACACACACACACACACACACACACACACACACACACACACACACACACACACACACACACACACACACACACACACACAGACGTCACATTCTTATTATAGGATGAAACAAGATGGTGTGACTCTCCTCCCTCCACACCATGCACCTCACTGCTGTTAGTAGTGGTGAATGCCTGCCGTTTATGCGACATACATTTCTGACAACAATTGCTGTAAATGGAACACAGGCTGAAGTGAAATAAGTGACATCAAATACATGGATTATACTGATTGGGATCAATACAAATGTGCTTTGATCTGATTCTGATGTTTGATATCAGCTTGGGGCATCACTAGTTGGAACTAGTTTGAACATGTGATGGATTTTGTGAGAAAATATGTCAGCATAGCCCTAATAGATTATACGAATGTATCCTGTATTATGCTGTGATTCTCTAATTGTAGGTTGAAATAGGATTGGAATGTAGTGGGAGAGGGTTTTGGGGGTAGTGAGCCAAGGTGGCAAGCAACCCTGCAGAAGTGGGTGAAAGTGACACAAAACATCCAGAGGGGGCGCAGGTGGGATCAATAAATCAGGTTCTCACAGACCAGTGCACATTGAGCATTGCACACAGCACCAACAGCAGTTTCCTTATAGCACATAGTCTACTCACTAGGGGGCATACTCTCTAGATGGATGGGAAAGTCTCCCAGCTTGGCCCACTTATTTTCTCAAAAGCACTTTCTTGAGGGCCAGAAATACGTCAATTTACACAACAGAGGTGTGTACAGTACAACATGGGCCTTGAGCACGTGGGAAATATAAGGCAGTAGAAATGTGTACCATCATGCACGTGATCATACAAAGTACACAACAGTACATCCTTCTCACAACAACATAAACTTGAGGTTACCATGAATATAGCACAATTGGGTTGATGCAGACACAATGAGTTGTAGTTACTTATCTGTTTCTATGAGACGGTGTGTCCAGCAGTCCAGGCAGGGCTGTGTCCACCGGCCTGAACGAGCTGCAGCAGTCCAGGCAGGGCTGTGTCCACCGGCCTGAACGAGCTGCAGCAGTCCAGGCAGGGCTGTGTCCACCGGCCTGAACGAGCTGCAGCAGTCCAGGCAGGGCTTCTCCGAGTTAGCGAGTCTTCCCTGCTGTTTTATTTACTGCATACATTTGATATGACTGCTTCATTCGCCGGCCGGAACAAAAATTACAACCAGTTTCACACGACGGACGCTCTGCCCATCAGCTCAATTTGGAATAACAAAAGAAATTGTCGATCTCCTCTCATTTGCTGATGTAGGTAAGATGTGATGCATCAGTATTAAAGTGTTAAAAGTCATGCGTAGCTATTGTAGAAACATGCCGTGCGGTATACATTTATGGCTGGTAGGTAGGCTAGAACTTCCATCAACATCATCAACAGAAATTGAAACATCTGTTTTGTGCTTTTGTTAATAACCTATCATCATGATTTGTGATTTATGTTGACTCTAGGTATTTTTCCGTTCCAGCTTTCAGTGGAGTGTACCATAGTGAAAAGTGCCAACAGTCACAAAGAAAGACTGGGTGCAAATGCAATGTAAGCAAGTTAGCTGTACCGTCTGAGGAATCAGGAGTGCATCAAACCTTGAACATTTTAAATGGCTGCAACTCTATGGTTAGGATTGTTTCCGTGGCATTTCTGCTTTATTAAATAGTATACAATGGAGATGGACTGGGAACCTATAGAGAGCAGAGGTGACCCAACACAAGCTGTGAGCTGCACTCAAACTCCTAAGCAAAGTGACCTTGTTAAATTTCCCCTTTTTTTGATCAACCACCAGGTGAATGTAGTCTGCCGTTAAAAAAGAAGACGAAGAAGAAAAGGGGGAAACAACAACCAGCACCAGCCATTATAGCTGTGTTGTGTTTTCATTCTCTCATTGTAATAAGAGACACTTGTCTACCTTGAAGCAGCATAAAGCCTGAGGCTGAGGTGAGCAGCATCTGTAAATAAGTCACTGCAGGCACTGAATAAGGAGACAATGGCTGCAGGCAATCTGCAATTCAGTGCCGAGTTGTGTTTCTGAACGAGTCTCGTCTGCTGCACGTCTCTCCACCATCATTCTCGCTGCTGACTTCCCTCTGCAGCAGTGAGGCTACATGCCCAAAAGATGTCTGACGATCACTGAAAAGTCAATTTCGGGGCAGAATCTGTAATACCGGAGACACGGACATGTAATAATAATACTTTCCCCTTATCTTTATAACTGTTACAGCGATGTGTGCAATCTTATTCCAAAGGCTTATTCCATACTGCTGGCAAGCATCACTTTGAGTGTTCTACAGAACATGTCCTCGTCTTTCTGGAACAGCTATAGCTCTCACACTCAAAATTTAAAAAATGGATGGTGGAGGGCCGATGCTGGTGCGAAAGACTGTTATCAGGGCCTTTTGACAGAAATAGTAATAATAATGAAAGTCACTGA
>NC_139631.1:10423573-10476073 GCF_964638095.1 Poromitra crassiceps | reverse complement strand
TACTCACATGACAGAACAATTTAATTTCATTATGTATTGATCTCAAAGTCCAAGGTAACAGGACGTTATGATGACACCATGTTACTGATTACATTTATATATACAGTAGCTAGATGTTCAAAGTGTTGGCTGGATTTCAAAATCAAGGTCATTATAAAAGACTTGATCAGTGTTGAATTCCACAGGAAAAAAGGAAAGGACATTTCATATGAACCAAAAAATAAATCAAATTGACCAGCAAAAACAAAAAAATAAAATAGACAATCCTGTACGGGCCCACAGCACGTGTTCAATTCAATTTGATCATCATCATATCTGCTGTTACACACTTACAGTACAGATACTTTCATTTGTAAAATCTTCATTGCGTTCCTAGTGTTAAGTATGGAAACAGCCTGTCAGTGAAAGTGTGTGTGATGGTGTGTATGTGTGTGTTAATCCTGATATTATCAGGATCAAAGAATGACAGCTTTCCTCTGTTCCAGTTCAGACACAGTCTGATCCTCTGGAGTTTCTTCTTCACAGGGAGAACACTGCTTTGTGGTAGGGATAATATTGTGTATTTATCATTACTGAATAATAATCCCCATAGTCCAGACTTCATATCTCCCTTCCTCTGGACAGATTCTTCTAACACACCCACTGACCAGTGTGTACTGTCTCCAACCTCAACATCCCAGCTGTGAGTTCCTGAGTTAAAGCCTTCAGATCCCAGGACAAATTGGTAGCTGTCAAACCTCTCTGGGTTTTCAGGAAGTTTTTGTCTCTCTCCCCATCTCAAAGTGGTCAGATCTTCAGACAGGATCAGCCGTCGATGGGCAGTGTTGGGGTCCAGAATCACAGCAGTGTAGGAGACCATCTCCTTCATCTTGTCCCAGACCGCAAAGATCATGTTGCCCAGGTGTTTGGCCTCGTCTATCAGAGCTCCTGAGACCAGCTGTGGATCCTCTAGCAGGGAAAGCTGCACTCTTTGCACTGTAGCCTTGTAGTTCTGCAGGAACGAGACATCTTCAGCTCTCAGCTCCTTCTCTATGTCTCTGACTGTGTCTGAAAGAGCTGCTATCTCTCTGCTCAGACCCTCGATCTTCTCTTTCATCATCTGACTCTTCTGCTCCTCTTCCTCCATCAGTGCAGCGATCCTGGCATCCTCATCCTCTTGGAGAAACTGGTGAAGCTTCTTAAACTGCTCCTTAATCTGCCTCTCTGTGTGTCGGGCCTGGACCTTAATGTGTTCTGCTGTTTCATCACAGTTTCCTTTAACTTTATTAAAGAGCTCCACTTTCTCCTGTAGGGAGTTCAGTAATTCCTGGAGTTCCTTCTTGTGATGCTGTGCCGCTTCATCGATGGGTCTGATTCTGTGGTTTGTGTGTGTTTCTGAATCCCGACAGATGAGACACACTGGCTGCTGATGGTCCAGACAGAAGAGCTTGAGTTCCTCAGAGTGCAGACTGCAGAGAAGCTCAGATACTGCTGATGCTCTCTGCTCTCTCTCCAGTAAGAAAGCCTCGCACAGGTTCTTTAACACCAAGTTACAGGGTGGTTTACTCCTTGAAGATCTTCTCTTACAAATTGGACAGTCGTGTATTTCATTCTCTGTCCACCAGCGCTGCAGACAGGCTTTACAGAAGCTGTGGCTACATGACAGGACAACAGGATCTTCAAAGACGTCCTTACAGACAGAACAGGAGAAGTCCTCCTCTGATATGGAAGCCATTTTCTGAAGTGAAGCTCAAAACACACCAGACAGACCAGTCAAACAGGACGTGAGTCAGCCAGTCATAGGACCACGCACTCCCTCCTCTACAAAGTTCTCTGAAAGTTACTTTCACTTTGAATCATGTTTCCCTAAATCTCCTGTTCAGTCTGTGGACTCAGCAGCAGGTTGAAGTGGCAGTGTCGCAGTATTCCTTCCTGTAGCTGTCCTCCCTCAGTGGAAGTCATGGGTTTGGTCTGAAGGTGAATCTTACCATCTGTGTGTGTGTGTGTGTGTGTGTGTGTGTGTGTGTGTGTGTGTGTGTGTGTGTGTGTGTGTGTGTGTGTGTGTGCGTGCGTGCGTGCGTGCGTGCGTGTGTGTATGTGTGTCTTATCTTAAGGGGCGGAGCATTGTCATGCCAGGGAAAAGTTCAATTCCAAAGTTCAAATTCATTTGCACATCACATTTTATACGCCTGTAAACTCAACATGAGTTGAATTTTAAATGTACCGTACTATCACTATCATACTATACTGGTTAGAAGGTACTAGAATTTAGCGCGCTTCGTGTGCAGTAGCGCACACCCCAACTTTGAAGTTGATTGGATGAATGGTTCTCGAGATAAACCGCTTTTTATGTTGCCAGTAGGTGGCGCTATGACTATGCGCCCGGTCCAAAATTGGGCACCGCACTCCGTCCAGTTCCCGGCAGCCACAAGTTTGAAGTCGATCGGATGAATGGTTCTGGAGATAAACCCATTTTTGTGTTGCCAGTAGGTGGCGCTATGACTGTGCACATGTCCAAAGTTGGGTACCGCACTCCGTCGGGTTCCTGGCAGCCCACTCCCCAAGTTTGAAGTCGATTGGATGAACGGTTGAAGTTGATGAAGTGGGAGGGGCATCTGGCCCTCCAAACAGAGATTTTCCAGGACCACACTACAAAGCAAAAATCCTGCACATCATGTTTGAAAATCATATCATATGTACAATATCAATGTACTATCCTATAGTAGCCTATACTATAATGTTATAATCATGTTTTCCAGTCATTCCAGCAAACCAGACAACTAATAAAATAGTATTATTTATTAAAACTTTGTGTACATGAGTTGTGTCTCCTGAATTTAAATATTAATAATTTTGTATATCTCAATAATTTTATGATTTAATTTGTGGAAATATATGCAATATGATGACAAAATGTATCTGTTTGAATAAGAAATAGCTTTATTATGACAGTTTGGCAAACATAATAACAACAACAACAACATCAACAACAGCAGCAGCAGCAACAACAACAACAACAACAACAACAACAACAGCAGCAGCAACAACAACAACAACAACAACAACAACAACAACAACAACAACAACAACAACAACAACAACAACAACAGCATAATAATATAATAATAATAATAATAATAATAAAAACAAAAAAACAAACATAATGAGTGGTGTCCCTTTTGTAGGTGATTGATCTCAATCCCTACCCCTTGTGGCTTCGTTTTGAAGGGTAAAGGGGCGAAGGGGGGGTTGGAACTCCATGAATGTTTTGTGACTAAAGACTTCACCCGACCTCCATGGGGGTGATAATGACTGGATTTTCATTTTTTGGGTGAACTTATCCTTTATCAACACTGTAGGCCTATCAACTGAGAGCAAAGCAACTAAAAAGATGTCCTGGAGTGGCTGAAAGATGTACCAAGAACAACCCAAAACCAGCAGAGATTAAGTAGACTATGTACAGAAACTTTTGTAAGTTCAAAGTGAAGACACAAATGGGAACATTTGCTGGAAAAGAGCAGAGAAATGAAGCGCTGAGCAGGAGTGAACTCCCTTGGCCAGAACAGGTGTTCCACAATCCTTTTAATGAGGTTGACTCTGCAGGGAGTATACTGAGTGTGGAGGGAGGCCTCTCTCCGAATGTAGACGTTCTCTGAGGTGAGGGTTTAGGGTTTCACTATGCTCTCAACAAGAGAACATCAAAAAGTCAGGACATGCTTCTCTCTTTCTGTGTGTGTGTGTGTGTGGGGGTGTGTGTTTGTGTGTGTGTGTGTGTCTGTGTGTGTGTGTGTGTGTGTGTGTGTCTGTGTGTGTGTGTGTGTGTGTGTGTGTGTGTGTGTGTGTGTGTGTGTGTGTGTGTGTGTGTCTTGTGTCGGTAGGCTACCCTATTTTAACCGTTTTGTACTCGTGGATTCAGGTTGAAGGGGCAATCTCTGCCCCTGAGAAATCAAGCCAATGTGGAAGTGCCTTAAACCTGCCTTCTTTCTATTGACCAGCAGGGGGCGACTCCACTGGCTGCAAAAATAAGTTCAATTGTAGGAGTCAATGGGGAAATAACCCTACTTCTCACTTGATTTATTACCTCAGTAAACACTTTTCAGATGAGTCGATGGTCTCAATCGCCAGTTTCAAGTCTTCTTCAATACAGCACAATGTTCATTTCGTAAATTATTTCGAGGAAAATAGACAGTAAAGCAGACATGTTTTGGGGCATGATTGAGAGGTCGCCTGTCCAGTGATTGCGCAATTCGCCAATGGGAAATACCTGCTCTCTTTCTCCCTCTCTCATTCTTTGTCTAATACGCCTTGAAAATCGCTTTTCGAGATTTGTTTTCCATCTCATTCAACAGCCCATTCTGCGAGAAATAAGCTGACGGCACAAAAAAGTAGCAAAGAAGATCCTGCATGCTGTGATTTATGATCTGGGGGAAAGAAGAAGAAGAAGAAGAAGAAAAATTAAATCGGAGAAATCGTGGATTGCAGCACGAATTGGCTGAGTTGTGATGTAATATCTCTTTCCAACATGGGCACAGAGTTGTCCATAGACATAAGTACACATTTAAAATACATTATTCTTTAATAACCAGTGCTACATCTTTCAATTTCTTGTGGTATATTTACATTCAGAATCCCCTGAAATAGCCGAAGATTTTGCTAATATAAGCTATGACTAGATTGACATTGGCAGAGTTGTAAAGTTGACCGACTCTGAGAACAGTACGACTTGACATCACTTGAATGCAGGGTAATTAATTCTAAGGCGTCACACGGCAGTAAGATCCCAGAAGCCTACCACAGATTCACAAGAGATTTAGTTGCAGTCTGAAGAAGTCAAACAGAATACAAGCCATGTGAGGATAGGAAGAAGAGTCCAAGAGGACAGGAGACTTGCTGAACAACAGCTCGTCTCTCCCAGAGAAAACCTTCACACAGACAAGAACGATTGAGACCAAGACAAGATCATAATACGATGTATTATGTCTTTCAGAGGCAGCAGGACACTTCAGGACATCCTGACTGGACACTTGTATGAACACCATCACCTTTAGTGAGCCATATGGCACAGATATTAGCTTATTGATTACTAATACCTCAATCTTGTCAACTGGATTTGATTATGGCCGCCTCTTTCATTAATTATTGTTATTTCATCCTTTATTTGTCTCATATAGCTGTAGTAGTATGCATGTTTACTAATAAAACTTGTACTGGTATGTGTTGCATATGAAATGCTTAAATTAACCTCTGATAGTTAAAGGAAATCATTCCTTTCAAAGTAATTAATTCAATGTGCTGTTTTGACGAAGTTGTGATCACAAATCGACCCTTCCCGCAAAAGTCTAAGTGGTCCCTTACTGGTTCAGGATCACCAAGACGCAGCGGTGCGCTAAAACTGATGATGATGATGCTTTATCACAAATACGATAACCTAAGCACATTTAATTAAACCCTTCCATACAGTACGTCCGGCCCATCCATAACGCTGCTGGATTGGGGAAGAGAGAGAAAAAAATCCTCCATGGCTTTGGAGCAATCATGCAGCAGCAGCAGCAGCAAATAAATTCAGTTTGTAAAAATGTGACCTCTACAATGGTTAAATCTATACTTTGAGTGGTGGATGTTTGGTCCCTGTAGAGCACTCTGGGTCAAGCCCTCAGCAATGGATCCAGCAGTTTTTTAGTTCTAGACCTTTATGATTGTCAACATTTGAACCATTTTCTGGAAGACCCCAAAAAAAGCTTTTTGCCTCTGTCGTTACTAAACAGTCTGTTAATCAATATGAAAACGGAAAAAAAAGATGTACGATCCCTTGTTTTGGTTTTCAGTGGTCGAGCTACATCTCCAGTTCACATTTAGATTCATGATTGTAGGCCTTTAAGGCTGATTATCTATGCAGCAGCAAGGGGGATTTGAATTGATAAGAAATGTAATTTGATAATGTACAAAATTCATCACAGTGCTAAGAGCCTTTATTCTGTCTCCTTAGACAGGCTCATCTATTATGTAGCGATCCATAAGTCTGGGGGAAAGAAAGAGAGAGAGGGGGAAGGAGACGGGAGAAGGGAGAAGAGGGGATAGATAAAAAAAGGAGAACGGAGGAGAGAAGGAACGAATTTGGAGAGAGAGATAGACCAACAAGAAGCAGAGCGAGCGAGAGAGAGAGAGAGATAGAAAAGGTGATAGATTGGGTGAGATGGATCAGGAGGAAGATATTTAGTGAAATCCGTGCTAAGTAGATGGATTAATGAATCAGAGACAATCCCCAAAATGGAGATTAATTCCTTTGACGTTGCCATCAGGTTATGTATTCATCAATGTCAAGCGAGTGTTTTATTAATAAGCCCTATATCTGGCCCTGTCCCTTTGCCTAATAAAGGGCTAAATGTCTAATTCACAAAAAGTAACAGATAATCTGGAGGAAGACGTGATGGGGCTTAATTGAGAGTGGAAGAATGGCGAGATGAGAGAGGGAGGGAGGGAGACAGAGAGAGTGAGAGAGAGAGAGACAAGAAAAAGAGACCTAAGAGAGAGAGAGAGAGGATGAACGAGAGAGCAAGGAGAAAGTGGCCATTGGTCTTTAACAGGATTTAATTATAATAATCTCTGCTGATGATTTATGCTGTTATGACTTCACACGTAGATTTATGCTAATATGCTGATCTGTGTGTGTGTGTGTATGTGTGTGTGTGTGTGTGTGTGTGTGTGTGTGTGTGTGTGTATGTGTGTGTGTGTGTGTGTGTGCGTGTGTAATTCCACATTGTACTTGAGTTTCCACATGTATGAACTTTTGTTTGAACTTTTTGTTTGTTTGTGAACAAGGCTTTTGACACATCAAGACCAGTACAGCCCTCCTCTTGAAGGATAATGCCTGGTTTGGACACTCGTAAATAATTGTAGAAAGTCAGTTTTATCTCGTGATTCATTGCGAGCGGCTCACAGATTTGCATGTGACATACATCATACGCCCATGACAACAACACCTAATATATAGGCCTACAACAACAACAATATATAAATACATTCATAAATAGAAACATGACCTCACTTATTGTAAGGCATAAATTGTTTTATGTTAAATGAACCCCACCAAAACTTGGGAGATCAGGGTTTCCAGGTGACAGCTGCAAGTTATGTATCCTACAATATCACCTCAAACAACACTGTCGAGACCAACAACTCATCTAAGGAACACAATGTTGTTTCCTTATGTCGCTGGACATTTAATTAGTTCACTTACGGAGAGCTTTCATGTTTGCAGCGCCAGCATCCTCATGGGAATCTATTTAGAAGCTGAAGATACCATTTTATATCACATGTGCACCACAGCCGCTTGAGTACAAAGCACATATATACTCTATACGTTTGTGTTACAGTAGAGGCTTGAACAGCAGGTGCTTGAGCACAAAGCATGCGCGCTGTAGAATGCAGCACTTACCACCTGTGATTGATGATGGTAATTATGTTTTTAATTCCCCTAGGCTTCACTACATTTCCCATAGTGCCGCAGTCCTGGAAATCTCTATGGCTGACCTTTGTCTGCCGGGAATACATTTGTGTAGAGTGTGAGATATAGAGATGGGAACGCAAGCACACATACATACGCACACCACGCGCACCCACACACACACATACGCACACCACGCGCACCCGCACACACATACACACACATACGCACACCACGCGCACCCGCACACACAAATATACGCGCGCTCCACCTTCCTCCATCCAACCACAAAATCCATTAGGACACACGTTTAAACTTCCCAGCACAAGCATTCCCAGAAACCCATTACGATTTTTCAAGAAAAAAATAATAATTCAAAATGTCACTGGATGTCCTTGAAACCGCTCGCCATTTTTTTGCTCCTTTCCGCTGTGTGCCCTCCCATCAGCGCTAATTACTGTAAATGAGTTTTAATTGGGGACGCTGAAGCCTGCCTGATGCTGGAGATTTAGAGGCAATAGGCGTGTAATGGCACTCTGTCTCTGTCCATCATTAATCAAGGTTATGTATGGAGTCGCAGACTGGAGGATCGGCAGAACACGTGTCAATTACCAGCAAACAAGAGAGACGGGTGCTGATGAGAGTTAGAAACTAAAACTCATCTCTGCTTGAATTCCCATGAAAACACTTCAGGCCGACAGAAAGGCAGATATGCAGGCAAGACAAAACCAAAAGGCAGACAAAGCTAACGAAAGGCACGCTCATAGACAGGCATCATAGTTTTTGTAATCAAATTTTATTATGCTTTCAGATAAAAGCTTTTTAATGTTTACAGCTGTTCTGGCGAGACAAATTGAATTGAGTTATTACATTTCATTCATTTTTTGGAGCATGTCCAGCGGTCTCACAGTTTTTACCGTCAAGCTCCTGCAGCATCTGAACCTATCCTGAGTGGAAGACGCTGCAGTTTAATTCCTATTGGATCACATTAAAAGAGCGTGGAAAAATGATGACTGCATGGATCCAATCACAGATATGAACATTGAACAGCATCAACAGCAATAGCATTATAGCATTAGCAATTTCATTTGGTCTCCTTTAAAGTTTTATGAAAATGTCCCTCCGAAACAAAAACGTTTTATGGAAGGTCAAATTGGTCATGGGCGAAATGCAATACCTCTTTCTCAAATGATGGAATGAGAAGTTGCACTGCAAACTCGACCTCATTATCCAATAGGTCATTTGAAAAACACAATCCATTCCCTCTATCCACGTCCTCTGAAGTTTCTGCCATAAGTTAATCACAATCTATTTTAAATAATTATTTATCCAAGGAAGTTGTCTACTGTCAGCATTTTTTTTTCTTAAACTTTTCTTATTTTTGCTACATATTGCTTCACACTCAATTACACACACAGTGCTACCATGACAGTCTACTCTACTCTACTCCAGCCCCTAAATGTCACTTGAGACATTTTTAAGTCCATATAAAAAAAGACAAAAAAGGACATAACAAGGAGGAAAAGAAACATTAAATGAATCATTATTTGACTAAATAACACACTTTAACAAAATGCAGAGTACAAAATGTCATGTTGTGCCATTGGGTGTAATAATTGTGACGTGATGATGGAGGGGGTGACATTGATTGTTTGCCCGCTGATAAAGAGAGACATGACACAATGTAGCCTCGTAGCAACAATTTATAGAAGTAACATTATGTTACCTGCCACGTAAGCAGAAACAACTCGTATATAGTTTCACGCACCCCTGAGTTTGATAATGCATCTGCACTTTTGTATGCATTAAGCGTTTCACCGGAACACAAACAGACTGATGAGTGTATCTGTTGACGTCAGTGGTGTTAGCAATGTTGGTGGCAGAGAGTAAGACTGCTCATACAGTATTTTCTATGCTTCAAGTTCTGAAGTCAGCTAAGACATGAGCTTGTTCATGGTCGTTATAATCTGTAACGCTGTTTGGGAGTTAATATGGTGGCGTCCAGGGGCGGACTGGGATCATAATTCAGGCCGGGCATTAGATACCAAGCAGGCCAGGCCGATACGGGCCGCCGCGCGTGCCGGCGTCCGAAGGGCGGCGACGAAAAATTTGGGGCGTTTGAAGCCCAATTTGGGCCGTTTGAAGCCAGATTTGGGTCGTTTGAAGCCCGATTTGGGCCGTTTGAAGCCCAATTTGGGCCGTTTGAAGCCTAATTTGGGCCAAGTCCAATTTTACAATGAGATGCACCCACTTTAAACCTGAATGAAGTAATAAAACCACTAGTAAACCAGTAGGCGGCGCCTGGCCTGCTGTTCAGTGAGTGGCCTGGCCTGGCCTGCAAATTTTTTTTTTTTTTTTTTTTTTTTTGCCAGGCCAGGCCAGGCCAGGCCACCGGGCATTTGCCCGACGTGCCCGATTATGCAGTCCGCCACTGGTGGCGTCAACAAAACAGTGACGTCACCTCAAGTCAAGTTGTGTGTACTTCTTTATTTAGCAACACAGAATGAATATGATGCACATGCACATGATCTAACAGGAGAGAGCAGACATTATCCCCACGTAGTTACATTTTAATCTCCTCAAAGTCTGCTCGTCTAATTTAGCTACATTGTCTATTACCGTGTCACTAACGACTCTGACCTTTCCCACTGCTAAACGCCAAGCTGGCAGCGAACGGAGGTGCGCGTGGAACCCAGGGAAAAAGGGGGAAGAGAGAGAGAAGGACATGGTGACAAAGAGAGGAAGCAGGGAAGATTTTTAAGTCCCTGGCATTCGCTTAAGTCATAAATCTGTGCTTTATGGTGAAGTGATGGCAGATAATGTGAGGAAAGGTCAGTGCAGCATGGCTGCCAACAATAGATCAAGGGGACAGATGATTGTGGTCACACACCACTGGACTGGAAACTGTATGCTTCAGTCTTCTTCCTTGCCCCTTTTTCCTCTTCTGATCTCTGTCTCTCATTACAGAGACACCTCTAACAGCGTGGGCTGTAACAACACAGCGACAGTCACCTCTGACCTCTGCCCCGCTGATGCTGACTGGATAAATAGTTATTGATGACCACTACACAGAATGTGTCAACATTGTGTTTCACGCTCGATATAATATCGCCGCTGCTGTGGGGAACCCGGGGCGTGAGAATCTCATCAATCTGTTTTTCAATTGGCTGTTTATTCCTTTAAAGAACAGTGATGATTGGATAATCATTCAGCAATTACAGACCTTGACTTGAAGTGTTTTTATTTCATCTGCCATGCCAGATCATGTATGTAAAATGTCGTGTTCCTGACGGGCTTCCGTCTGAAATCGTGTGTTCCTGTGGCACAGTGAAAATATGAATTGATTGTCATGGTTTTCTGTCTTTTGGAATACAACATTTATGGCATATCCTTCAGATGTTAACAAAATCCAATGTTCATCCAAGTATGAATGTGTCCTGATAATTTTGTAATGTCTTGTTGTCCTATGATATGATAGATGTTTTGTTATGATATATGATATATGATATGATATGATATATGATATGATACAGTATGATGAAACATAATTCAATGCAACACACAATATGATGGATGAAATGGGGGCGCAATTCAAAAAATACAGAGAAAAGAATGATGGTGGTTCTGTGGTTAACTGGTGTATATACTGGATACTGTTTTTCCACTCACTTTTAGAACCCCAAATGGTTCTATATTGATCCACTGTCATTCTTAGAGTGTGGTAGTTCTTGCACAGAGGAGAGTGAGGTGGAGATTGAGTTTAAAATGACTACGCAACTGCAAATTCGATACCTTTACCATTTAACACAGGCATAAGTCACGATTAGCAGAGTCAAATGAGAACTTTAGGCTCCGCACACACACACACACGCGCAGGCGCGCGCACACACACCCACACACACACACACACACACACACACACACACACACACACACACACACACACACACACACACACACACACACACAATCTAACTATGCAACCTGATATTAGCGGAGCAAAGTGCAGGGATGTAAAACTTCTCTCATTACCCATGCAGAGGCCTGTCTTATCATGTATAACCAGACAAGCTGCTTGTTGACTCAACCTTGCCTTCCTCACAGGCAGCATTCTGAGGGGGAAATTATCATTTTTATGGGAATGATGTCTCGGCATGGTGCTGAAGCCACTCTGTCGTCTCCAGCTGATACAAAAAAATAAAAAATAAATAAAAATATATCTAAAACAGTCAGGTGCCATCTCTCCTGAGATCAATTTGGGCTACAGTACATTAAAAAAATGAATTCAATAAAAAAATATAAAAAGGTTGTATATAATAATGTAATATAAAATGTTTTTTGTTTTGTTTGTTTTTTAAACCAACAAGAAAATTGTGGATTTGACATTCTAAACTTGAATATCCTTCACTCGTGGGAGGCTACTTAAGTTAACTACCAAGTTAAGAATGGCGGTGTGCGTTCAATGTTCTTCAAAATGTCAACACTGATCTGCCATCCAAAAGTGTGTAAGGCCTCTAATCATCAGAATAGCTAGCCCCTTTCAGAACTGCTTCCGGGATCATGACTTCATCATCTCCCCTCCACAGCCCCTTATCTGCCAGTAGACTTCCCCACCACTCTCACTCCCAAGCCGTCTAAATCAGCGATACGCAGGTATTTACAAGTGTCACAGAAACATTTCAAAGACACCTACTAGAGCAGAAGGGTTCATTGCTTCTCTGCGGCGGGGTTTTAAAGCTCGATGATGAAGTCATAACCCGGAAGCAGTTCTGAAAGGGGCTACAGAATAGCATGCTTTTAACCCAATCTTCAGACAGAACATGAAGAGGCAAATTACCCAAACCATGATTGATTTCCCCTGGTTCTTTTGAAAAGCTGGACAATGAAATGTCTAAAGCCAAAAGCCAGAAATAACTGCAGGCTATTATGTCTTAGTGATTCTTCCTAATGTTTGATGGCCACATCTGAGATGGCGATGACATTTTGAAAGTCGTGTAAAGCGATCATCAGGGTGATCATTTACTGTCGTAATGGGCACACCGAACACTATTGATCAGACTCAAAAGAGAGACGGCATATTGGTTTTGTGATCTGCTGACGGTAAGTACCTACATTGTTATTTTCTTGTGTCGCCACCAAAATGAACACTTGTGAGGCAGCCAATTTCTTCCTTTCCTCCTCCTCTCCTTTCTGTCTTTATTCATTTCTTTATGCCTCCTATTAACTAGGGGTGGGCGATAAAGAATATCTAAAAGAATATCAGGGTATTCCTGTGATAACAATATTCTTGGTGACATGAGAACATACTGAAAAATATTTTGTTATTAATTTCCAGAATGTACATTTGCAACAAAATAATTGTTATAGTTTTATATGTCAACATAAAGGTAGCAGTTTGCCTTCAAATATTACCGTGGTTTGTTGCACATGCTCTTTTGTAACCGAATCACTTCACACTACTGAAGCCACTCCCCTTTTTGGAATGAACTCCTCCACTAACCTCGCGTCACCAGGCTCTTCTCGGCGAGAAAGAGCCTGGCTTCCGCTCACAATTGATTTTGTCACCCTGCCTGGTTCCGGCCTAGAGCCCGCCCTAGACCGGATGGGCAGCGTTTCTAGCTCGTCAACTTTTACGTTAACTTGACAATTTGACCAAAGTACCGAACAAAGTTTTTGAAGAAGTTATTTTAGAAACATTGCGGATTCACAATCTCACATCTTTTAAGCCAATACAGGAGCTTTGCATCAGACAATTAATCGAGGCAAGAGACGTCAAGCTAACGGCAACAAAGACGTTTTTTGGCGCACTGCCTTCCGGTGTTCATTCTGGTTCCGTGGTTTACGCCCCATGACAAAAAGCGGGATGAAAGGTGCCCAGACTACTCCTCCACTGTGGAGCCGCTTTCAGCCATGCTTGTGCTTGTTGTCACACGGCGTAACGGTGTGACGTCATCACATCAACAAGTCAGAATATTGCCATTATTTTTTTGACGATATGAATATGAATTGTAACGATATAACGGTATACGATATGGCACACCCCTGTACTCCTAACTTTCCTCATCTCTCCACCCTGCCCCCTTGTTCCAGCTCTATCTCCCCTGTCCCTCCTTGGCTCCTTTCCTCCCATCCTCCCCTTCTTCCACCCCCACTTCTATCCATCACTGCCAGCACCTTACCCCCCTCTGAGAGTCCCTCCTCACATCTCCATGGTCCCGCCTGCACCCCTACCTGCCACGTCCCTCTCGTCTTTCCACCAACCCGGCTCCATTTCCCTCATTCATCCCTCGCTCCTTTTATATTTCTCTCCTATTGTTCCACTCTGAATGATCCATCTATTACCCGGTCTATGTGGGCTGAGATGAAACCATCTCAGATCTCAGTAAGGCTATCTCCTTGGCTCTAGGTTTCCCCTGGCCCAGCAGCCTGCGCCTTATCACCCTGCTGCTCTGGTTACGTGGGCTCTGGATGTGGAGGTCTGTGTGGATATCTGGGTGTGTGTGAAGTTTGTGTGCACACACCTGCATCTGTGTATGTGTGTGTGTGTGTGTGTGTGTGTGTGTGTGTTTGTGCAGCTGTGTACGTACTGTACCTCCATGTCTTTGTGCCTAAATGCATGCGCGCCGGCTTGCATTTGTGCACGGTTTGTGTGTGTGTAGGTGTGTGTGCGTGCGTGCGTGCATGTGTGTGTGTGCGTGTGTGTGTGTGTGTGTGTGTGTGTGTGTATCAGGCTTCGGTCTGTGTATAGGAATCTCCTCGGGTATCTTCCCCCAGGTGTCACAGTATCATGATAAATGGGCCCGGCACCTCTGAGACAACCACAATACCCCCCAGCAATATATTTCCATAAGTCCTCACTGCTTTGCAGGAATATATGCCATTTCTTGATAACACAAGGGCGCCATTATAGCACATTATGAAATAGACCTTTGGCTCCAAAGGTTTATAAAGCGGCTTCACTTTTTCTTTTCTTTTTTATGTTTGGAACTGACTTTTGATATTTCAAAATGCAGTTACTGTATGAAGAGTAAATGGTAAATGGCCTGCATTTATATAGCACTTTTATCCAAAGCACTTTACAATCAGTAGGTAGTCTACATTCACCCATTCATACACCAATGGCGGCAGGCTACCACACAGGGTGCCTACACACCATCGGGAGCAAGGAGGGTTAAGTGTCTTGCCCAGGGACACAACGACGGCAGCTGGGAGGGAGCGGGGATCGAACTGCCAACCCTTGCGTCATTGGCCGACCCGCTCTACCTCCTGAGCTAAAGCCGCCCCAAGAGTCCCATAAGACAGTATTGTGGTATATTTTCATAATAATGAAAGCCTTTGGAGATTGACATGAAATTCATTGCCATAGTTATGAGATTTTGCACATCCCTACATAATCGAAGTGTGGAGGCTGAAGCTATGTCTAGCAGTTGAAGCAGAGCCATGTATATAGAAGAGTCGCGACATCTCCATTCACTCCAATGGACCAGTTTTTTTTACTCTCAAGAGTTCCAGGAAGTGAGGTCCTGGATTAAGCAGCACTGTCGAGTTGCAGCAAAATTGACAGTTTGTGTTGTACTTTGAAAGTGTGTGTGTTTTTTTTTAATCAAATTGTACATTATCAGCTTTATTTTAGCATTCAAAAGTAGCGCGAGACCCCTTCCTGGCGGTTCATTGGCTAATGAGTCACGCATTTTGGTCCTCCGCTGACGCCACTCTCTCTAAATTGCTCTGAGGTGAAGTAGCAGCTGCTAGTTGCACATACAAAAAAATAAATCTGCATTTGTGATGTGAAAAGCCATGCATCCAGGCTTGGTGTGACAATGGTTCTTTACACGATTCACTTAATTGCTGTCTCTGTGTTTAAACTCAATCTAGAGTGTGCATTAGAGCGCAAACTGATCATATTGAAATGGGTTTGCATTCTAAAGGGTGTTATTTTATTTACATATCCTCTTCTTCCCACAGTAAACCTTTTGAACCTCCCATGGTAAGCTTCAAATACAAAAACAAAGTCTCCTTCAGATCAGATTTTGTGTTGCGTCAGCATCTGGGTAATGTGAAACATTTACACACCCAATCTCCTTGACTGTCATTTGCATGTAATTTATCTCCCCTCGGTCTCTCTGCCTCACTGTTTTTGTCTGTCTCTGTGGTATTTCAACAGTGGTCATTTCCAAGGGCAAACATCAGCATACAAAGAGCTATTAATGATGCAGGTAGTACCCCCCCCCCCCCACCACCACCAACACCATGCACCACCACCCCCACCACCACGCACATTGCACACCACATGCCTCTCCATGATTTCAGCCTCTTTTTCAGGTATCATGGGAGCCATCTTCTTAAAATTCAAATAAAGACAGAAGATCAACAAAGAAGAACCTCGGCAGTGTTGTTTACTTCATTATGTCCTGATCTTGGCTGTGTAAAACGTTAGGGTTGTGCTACAACCCGGGTTTTACGAGTGAGAACGAGAGCTCTCACTCTAGTGCCATCTTCGCTGCGTACGCAGCCACTGGAAGAATATTATTTTTGCTCCAAAAATGATCTTTATATAAAACCAAACCACCCACCAACAGGTGGCGTGGTACCCCTGGGGCTGAGGCGGCCACCCACATTCCTCACCCCGTGACTACGTCACGTTCGCTCAGACCCCAGGAGGCCACTCCTTCTTCCAGCTCGCTGAGAACGACGCATCGACGCAGCAAAGCTGGGTAGTGAGAGCTCTTGTGTGCCATGATAGCCCCCCCTCCCCCAAAGAAGGTGACTAAGAGCGGGCCAGATCACCCGCCGCCCGCGCACCCCTTCATCCACGCTGCTGGGGGCGAGGGCCGCGCATCCTGGTCGGCAGTGGGACCCAGGATGGGCCCACTGCGGCCGGGTGGGGTACAGCCATTGAGGGGGCACGACCCTGGCTTGGGGGCCGCACCCGCTGGCGTGGGGTGGCTCGCGGAGCAGCGGGCCCTGGAGTGCGGCTCGGCACACGCCCTGCCGCACCGGAGTCCCGCTGCTGCCTCTCCAGCCGCTGGGCCAAATCCTCCACTGATGGCCCGAAGAGGCCCTCCGGCGAGATTTTGGCCCCAAGCAGCCTCCTATTCTCTGGCTCAGACAGCTGGGTGAGGTTGAGCCACAGGTGGCAGTGTGTCAGGACAGTGAAGGCCATAACCTTCCCACTGTTCTGCGCCAGACAGTCCACCATGCGCAGGGCATAATCTGTGGCCATCCTGAGCTATATACATTTCCGGAGATGGGTTGCCCTGCATCTCCCTCAGGGGGATAGCCTGGTAGCCCTGCAGGATGGCCAAATTGATTGTTATGGCGGCGGACTGACCCGCCGCCAAATACGACTTTTCTGCCAGCCTGGCCGTTAGCTGGCACGCCTTTCAAGGCAGCGTCGGCCTACCGGCGTTGGAGGCCAGGTGGGATGCCACCAGTTCCTCTAGGGGGGGCATCGCGAAGAACGCCAGCTTCTCCTCGCCGTTGAGCACCGACCACGGGGCCATGCCCGCGCAAAGCGGCTTGGCCTCCTGTGGCTTCTCCCACCCTGCCTGCACAGCGCGGACCATGTCCACACAGACGGGCATGCGGCGCCGCGGGCGGGGTGCCTGGAGCGCCTGAAAATAGCACCCCTGCAGCACTGAGGCAGGGGGCTGGGGTGGGTCGGCCCAAGCGATGCCCAGCTTAGCCGCAGCCCTGGACATCACCCCACAAAACTGCTTTTGGTAGGGCTCGTTCACGCTCATCTCTGAGCGAGCCTCCTCCCGCGCAGCAGTGGTGACGGTGGTAGCACCGTCCCAATCCTCCCCGCCGGAAACCTCCTCCTGGGGGGTTTCCTCCTGGGGGGCTTCACCCTCGACAGGGTGGTCGGACCCCGCGGACGCGCTCCTCTCGGGAGGCGCACCGCTGGGCGACATGTCCTCCTCGACAAAGAGCGTGGCTCTATGTCACAGCACTGCCAGATTGAAGCCAGCACAGATGCTGCAAAACCTAGGTTTCAGCAGCGCCTGTGCAGCGTGCTCGTGGCCCAGGCAGAACACGCAGCTATCCTGCCGATCAAAATCGGCCAACGTAGCCTTACACAACTTGCAGCCCCTCGCTGCCTCTCCCCTCTCCATGGCAGCAGCGTGGCTCATGGCATGAGTTAACCAAAGCTAACTCGTAGCAAGGTCCCGCAGGCTGTACCCGGTTAGCGGGAGTACCATATGAAGCTAGGAACTAGCGTGCAGAAGCTATGCAGTAAGCCAGCCGGAGGCTAGCGAACATGCACATGCAACGGTAAAGAAGGTGGTAGCAGAAGTGCTAACGCACGATATGGCAAGATGCTAGCCGCACAGATGCGAGCTAGCTATCTAGCTAATAACTGAGAGCACACCTCTTGAGTTAATACTCTCTTTAACGTTACCCCAGCCGGGGTGAACGTAAGCGCGCTACACGGTGGTAGCCTACGCCGAATGTGCTAGCACACAATAAGCAAGATGCTATTCGTACAGATGCAAGCTAGCTATCTAGTCACAACTGAGAGCGGCAACCCTCGAGTTAACACTCTCAGACCAACGTTACCCCAGCCGGGGTGAACGCAGCCAGCTACACGGCGGTAGCCTAAGTACAATGTGCTAACACACAAGACAAGATGCTATTCGCACGGATGCAAGCTAGCTATCTATTCAATAACTGAGAGCGGAAACCACTACAGTTAAAACTCTCAGAATTGCTCTCTTTATCGTTACCCCAGCCGGGGTGAACGTAGCAAGCTACACGGCGGTAGCAAAAATGTGCTAACAACACAATAAGGCAAGGTGCTCTTAGCTTATGATGAGCTCGTCCGTCGCCGCTGGTGAAGAGATGCAGGATCGGGTCCCCGAAGCCTGAAGAATCTCGTCCACGTAAGCCTTGTTTAGGTGGGCAATAAAACGGAATTAGCTCGGCTTAAGAGCGCAAACGTTGAGTTAACACACGGAGCTTCAAATAACACGTCCACAGTGAGCTGGAAGAACGAAGGAGTGGCCTCCTGGGGGGTCTGAGCGGACGTGACGTAGTCACGGGGTGAGGAATGTGGGTGGCCGCCTCAGCCCCAGGGGTACCACGCCACCTGTTGGTGGGTGGTTTGGTTTTACTGTATATAAAGATCATTTTTGTAGCAAAAATAATATTCTTCCAGTGGCTGCGTGCGCAGCGAAGATGGCACTAGAGTGAGAGCTTGAGTTTGAAACGAAGTAAAACAGTACATGTGAAATGAAGGCACGCATGCAGAAGGCTACTTGGCTGATGTGACCTTATTACCCTGCTTGTGTTGATCTGCCTAAGTGGATCTGCCAAACTTGGACCCGCCTCTTTATTGATTTATTTATTTATTTATTGATTGATTGATTGATTGATTTATTGATTGATTTATTGATTGATTTATTACCTTCATCCAGCGAAGGTTGACTAATCAGACGTATCCATACAGTACATCTGCATCTTACACTCAATGCATTATGTGATGTACATTCCACTGCTCAATAGTGGTTAGTAGAGGTTGATGGAC
Organism: Poromitra crassiceps; assembly: GCF_964638095.1. Classification (NCBI taxonomy): domain Eukaryota; kingdom Metazoa; phylum Chordata; class Actinopteri; order Beryciformes; family Melamphaidae; genus Poromitra; species Poromitra crassiceps. The sequence goes on along the minus strand of NC_139631.1, from coordinate 10,457,123 downwards.
TTGGCCTACATCCTCTATACATGCTTCAATAAGCAGAATATTCATGCACCAATTGTTTCTCATTTCATTCGCCCATGTTGCTGCGGTGCTGTTGCGCTGTTTTGCTAGTGACATTCCTGATTGGCCGGTTACGTGTATGTCAACTATGAGGCGGGTCGCTGATTGGCTCGTCCGCTTTGCCGCTTCTGCAGAAAGCCCTCCCAGAGTTGAAGCCAGACGGTCTGGTAGAACCAAATGAATGGTGAGTTCATGTGACCGGCTGGTTTACCAGGCTAGTAATTAACACATTTTCTACACAAATTTGATATTTTCCAATCCATTTGATTTGGCCTTAGAATTTTCATCTCCCTATCTCCCTAGAAGTGGTGATTATTAGTTTTTATTTATTGGGTTTTTTGGGGTTGGGGTGTGTGTGTGGGGGATGTTATACTGCACAGGATCAATAGAAAATAGACGCCATATTAAATCCTGCTCCAGCGCCAGTTCATCCATAATTGCCATGGAGAGCATTTATTCAAGTGCAATAACACTCTGCCCCATATCGATATTGAGCAAGGTGATTAATCTGCTTCAAATCCACCTTAAAGTGCCTCAATCGATAAAGGATTGACAGTCTGAGAAGTTATAATATTGCTGAAGCACTTATGGGATGAACATATTAGCTGAACAGATTAGTTTGCATTCACTGTCTGTGAGATTCAGACTCACTTCCAGGTTTCTCATAGCTACCAAGGCCAGAGAAGTTTGCCTTCCATTACAGCATGAAACATTAGAGCTATCAAACAAATTGCATCAGAGAAAATGAGCATGTGCTAAAAACAATGCATAATAATAACCACAAGTACATAAATAAAATACAACATAAAAGTGAGCGCATAATTACTGTAACAACTATGGGGTACTAATTGCTAATTTGCACTCCATACTGTACCCGGTACAGCATGATTGGGAGTATGGTAAAGGGGGGAATTCAGCATATAGCCTAATTGTAGTTGACCAAAAGTAGTTCTTGAAGCGAGAAGTTTTAGTGGGCTGTGACCAGAGGTGGAAAGAGTGGGGGAGGGCAGGGTCAGTTGGAGCATTACCAGGGTTACCTAAGCTGTCCCTGTCTTTGTACTGAACAGCTCATTCAGATGTGACCAGGGATGCTCAGTTTGGCGATTCTCTCCTTTGCCAAACGAGCTAGAACTGTTAGCAGCAGCAATATCAGAATCAGATATTACATCCATTTTGCTATGGCTATCTGACGCTGCCAGATGGACGGTATAGCTCCACATATGTTTCACTAAACCAGTCGCGAGAGAATGTCTTTTGATCTCGCGAGGTTATCCATCTTGCAAGCAAGGTTAATGGCTATCAGCAGTGTCAATGAAACTCCAGACAGCCCGGCAGTTTAGGCTGCCTGCGACTAGCAGCTGTTGCCAAGTCCGAGTGGCGCGGAAAGCGGGGCTGTCATTGCTGCTACCAACACCAGCTACAGCTTCAGCCATCATCTACCATGCTGGATATGACATGCTTGTGTAACCAGTGTACTCTGAGCAGTCTTTTAAAGAAAGAAATAAAGTCAATCAGACAGGTGTGAGACTGTGATTAGAATAACTACGCCTCTCAGTTATTGTCCATTTGCGCCCTCTGGTGGCGTAGTTTAGAGAAGGAAGATGGCATGAGTGACGTGGTTTTCCCAGCATTCTTCCTTTTCCAATTCAGACAGACATGAGACACGCAAGCACAATAGTAGTTCCATCCAATAGCTCTTGTGCCAAGAGTTGAACACTCTATCACTTGATTAAACTAGGAAACTAGAGAAAATATAAATAGGAGATATCCTTTGAAGCTGAAATAGAAGTTACACAACAGTCACGGAGCTGTCGGCCGTCCAGAACGGCAATTTGTATGGACATTCCGGTGAGTTAGCTGCTAAGCTAATAGGCTAAAAACAGTATTAGCGCTGTGCTTGTTGCTAACCTCCATGATTGCTGCTTGATATATGTTGATGTTAAAACCAGTCGGGATGAGCTACTAACCTGATGAAGCTATCATTTAGAGAGCAATGTAAGATAGTGGTTGTTAATTTAGCTCCATGCAGAAACATTGAATGTTTTGGCCTATACGTTTTTCTTTCTTTTTGTTGTTGTGACTGTATGTTTCAGTAAGTTAGTCCATTAAGTTGGACAGATACAAGTTGGGGTTTAAGCTAAAATGTGTCAAGTGAATGTTGAAATAAACTATAGTTATTGAGATATTTGTAAGAATGTAATGTATTTGATGTCCTGAGAAGAACCACAAGTGAAATGTTGATATAGACAACTGAGTGATTATTCTGCACCTTTTGTGCAGGCTGGTTTTTTGATGAGACTAGACTACAGACTGAACTGTGCTGCCCAACTCACCATCATCCCACTGCCTCCTGGACTCCATTGCCATATCTTCACTGTCGCCATCATCATCTTCAGTCCTCGCCTCCACTACAGAATCAACCATTCCTCTTCATCTCAATCCTACGGGGAGCCAGGATGGACAGTTTTCCTTGCGAACAATGGTGGTAGGAACTTGAGTGCACTCAGACAGACAAACTAAGACTCTTATTTTTGAGATCTCATTTTATTATTTTCATTCCTTTCATTCCTTTTGTTTTGGTTGAGCTCAACAACATTGTATTTCAATTAGCCTACTCTGGGTCTGAACCAAATTGCCTAGCTAAACCTTTAGTTGTATAGTGAACAAATTAGTAAGCCATATTTGGGATTCAGTGAAAAATATTATAAACTAGTGAACACTAGCACTTTTATTTATTTTTAGGTCGTAATTAGTATTGAAATGCAGGTGCATTTTTGATTCATGCCCAGAGATACTACTTTCAATAATTCCTGTTAAGAAAATAGAAAATTGGTTGTGTATTATTGTGTACGACAGGTAATAACTGTAATTGTTTTAACTGAAAGGAAATAAGACAAAAGTACGAAAAAGACAAAATAAGAAAAAAAGAGAAACAATAATACTAAAGTTAAATCAAAAAGCTAGATAAATAAAGAGTTATTGAATTTGGGAAGGAATTAGTAATTTTATGGAAATGTAACCACTTCAACCTAGAAATTAGATCTACCTGCAAACTAGGTGATCACTCACGATAGGTGGGTTACACTTGGAAAGGCCATTGCTAGCTGCTGAGGTCTGGTGGTGGCTGTTAGCTGCTAACGTCATGTAACGTTATCTAAACTGAGATTTCTGAATTCATGTGACGATGAGGATCATTGCAATTCTGTGGATCGTCTACGTGTCTAATTCAACTGGCCAGTCTTCAGCGCGATTTAATTTAATTGGCCACTGCACTAACGAGCCACCAGTTTAAGCGACCTATGCGGAAGTGATTCTGGACCTAGGCTGTTACCAGTCCCAATGTGCAGGTTTCATAGTGTGGTGTGCAAAAACAAAAATCTGACTTTACTCATTTACTCAGTGTACATTTAAAAGTATAAAAGTAAGAATATCTATTATTTAAATTACTCAAGTAATAGTAAAAGTATAGAATTATATATACGGTTCTAAATACAATGCTTCAGCATGCGCTGGGACGCATCATCAGTGATGTTACCTGGGGTCGTAAGGTGTTTCGGGTCTATCGAACATCATCCACCCTCGCCCAGTAGACCCAGCCGAGGCCGATTAAGACCCCGACCCACGTCCCAGAAGCAGCCGCTCACGGATCAGCCTTCCTACTCTGTCTGCAGCGTTGCCCGCGGAAGGGTTGATCATGCCCAATCCGCTGCAATAGAGCTAGTGCTACACCGCAGCATTGAAAGACCCTTCGGTGCATGGAGGGCTAAGGCTCTGTGGGTTTCTCCCGGCCGCGCTCCTCCTTCGTCTCACCAGACCCTCCAAAAGGCAATCCTACTATGCCGTACCATCATGGCGTACCATGGACAGAGAGGATGCCTCAAGGAGGCCTGTGCGCTGCACGTCATTCGCCTGCGGCGAGCACCTCGCTCTAGCCTGAAGGACCCCAGGCCGCGCCGATCTTTATACAGCTTTTCAGGCGGCTAATCCGTAGCGTTTGTGGATTTCTCCCTCACGAGAGAGCCAGGCTGGGGTGGTAACCCATCCCGTACCGGGTGCCGTCTCTCCGGCCGTCAACTGTCTCTCCAGCTTGTCACCAATCTATACTTGGTTGTCACCTAGACTATTCCTAAGTGTCACTGGCCATGGGAGCCATACTCATACGGTTCTAAATACAATGCTTCAGCATGCGCTGGGACGCATCATCAGTGATGTTACCTGGGGTCGTAAGGTGTTTCGGGTCTATCGAACATCATACACCCTCGCCCAGTAGACCCAGCCGAGGCCGATTAAGACCCCGACCCACGTCCCAGAAGCAGCCGCTCACGGATCAGCCTTCCTACTCTCTATATACTGTATATATATTTTTTAAAGTATAAATCATTTAAAAATAAATCAAGTACAGTACTTGAGTACTTTCCACCTCTGGCAGTGGCTGACAGCTGCTTCCAAAAGACAGGAGATTGAAGAGATTGACAGCTGTGACAGCCACTCTCAAACCTCCGTCAGACGGGGGGGCATGGCTAAGGGAGCTCAGTCTGACTCGACTGCACAGGCTCGCGTCCCAAACGACGTCACACCAGGCAGCATATGATATTTTGGCTTCACTTTTGCATAGCATTACATTACACAGTCAATGATCTAACCACATTGGGCTGAAGTGTGAATCAATCACTAAATTATGTTAAAGTAGCCGGTCTATGTCTTAAGTCCGCTCGGTTAAAAGTGAGTAGTGGCATCATTTTCAGACAGCTGCTTGACCTGTACAGGAACAACAGCCTCTTGTGATTCTCTCTCACTTGTGGCATAATGACATATCAGCCTTAGAACCATGAACACATCGACTGTCAAATTGAAGCGAGTGCCATCACATTTATTCCACCGGTTTCCTCTTCAGGCTTCAAGCATCTGTGTCCGCCCGTAGTTAATTGCGGTTCTAAGCCGGTGCGATGCCCTCCCTGTCTATTACGTTGCGCCTGGCTATGTCTGAATTGTCGGTGTTGATGTGAGTCACTCTAGGAGAGAAATTCAATTACCTCCCCTCTCTACCCAGTCATGGCCCTGCCCAGCCCAGCTCAGGGATGACTGATATCTGGCGGAGAGGGGAGAGAGACAGAGCGTGACAGACAGAGAGAGAGAGAGAGAGAGAGAAAGAGAGAGAGGAATGGGGGGGCTTTTGCAGAGAAAAAATGGAGATCAGCGAAATAGAGAGACTGCGATATGCTATAAAGATGTATTCCCACAAAAACATAATCTGACACCCACCATCCTAACAGTTTTGTCCTTGATGGAGGTCTGAACGATATGGGCGTCGCATCCCGGAAACACGATTATTGGAAGCCGTTTGTTTTTATGAGACATCAAATAAAACTCCAAATGAATGGGTCCTCTCTTTCTGCTCTGGGCTCGACTTCTAAAAGAATCGTAACACCTCGGCTGCGTTCACACATCGCCTTTTCCCCCAACCGCCAGCAGACTTTCCTCATGAAAAGAAACGGGAAGCATCCACAAGGCGGTCGCTCCCGTAAAGCGCTGCTTTTAATGTAATAATCCCACTAACGCAATACGTTTAATTTTCCCACAAACGTAGCAGTTGCGTACCACAAACGTAATGTGTAATTTCCCGCAAACGTAATAACTGTTACGTTCGCTGGGATTTGTTACGTTTGTGGGAAGGTGAAAATCTTCAGCTTTCAAAATTGTAATAATAACTTCTCACAAATGCAATAAATCACTCATCAAAATCTGCAGCTTATAAAAGTTGCTATCTCTAAATGTCTTTAACAGCCAATGACATTTTCTTCCCACTTGTCCTTTAAGATTTCTGACTGTTTAGAGTAAACTGATCAAGTGTTGTTGCAATGAAACACAATCAGATTCATTCCAAATTTATTTCAGGTGTTATTACAAAGCCAAGTGTAAATGAGTGTGTGTCGGGCCGGGCATTTTGAGGAGGAAGAGCCAGACTAAGATGTTAAAGTGGATGAAAAGGAGGAGGAAGAACAGGAGGATGAATGAGAAATAGATGAGGGTCCATCAGCAGAACTCTCTGGACCATAATTATCATTAAAACATCTTTGAAATTTTGTCTATTGGCAAGTCAGGTTTTAAAGCTTTCATCATTTCAGAAACTGAAATTAAAGTCAACGTGACATTTCATTTAAAGGATTACATAAGAGGTGTACGTTTCTAACATTTTTAGAAAAAAGTTTTTGAATGGATTTCCAAGCTTTTCTGCAGATTTCTGCAGATTTTCCTTAACACCGTACGGGCATAAATAATGCCCACTCCGCTGAGTTGTCTTAGTTTTAGTTTTAGTTTAGTTTATCCTTTATTTATCCCCGTGGGCACTGACAGGAGTATTAACCCTAACATACATGTCTTTGATGACTTGCTCATTGAACTTCCATTTGACATGATATCTCTGCTCTCATTAGCCGCTCTCATTCAAGTTGCTTTGAAGGCAGCTAATGGAGGTGCACAGCGAGCGGAGAGCAAGGCACAAACTGGCCCAATGAACAATTAATGAGACCCTTGAAATATGTCTGACCCACAGTTCAGCTGGCCAGGTAAGCAGCCCGTTGTCAGAGGAAGCTGCTACTATGCAGCCTTCAAGAGCCCTCCATCACTGGTCGGCATGGAGATCTGAGTGATTCAGCCAACGATTGATTTATAGTACGTAAGTAATAGTAGTAATCCTACTGCTATAACTGAAGAGCTGTCTGTTTGTTGATCCAGAGAGTTGTCTGTCTGTTTGTCTGGAGTTTCAAGGTTTCAGTTGCTCCGATTGCCTTCAAAATATGCCAAAAACATTTTTCAGGGTCTGGAATGAATCTGTTGCACACACAAAAAAGAAGAAAAATCCCCCCACACCGATACTTTACGTTTTTAGGCCTTCACACTCACAAAGCCATCGTAACATCATCACATCCATTGTGGATGTCACTTTATGATGTCACTTTTATTGGTCGAGTGACATTGACAGTATTGAATCTTGAATCTTGAATCGGAAAACACTGAGCGAGTCGTTAAGAGCGACGTCAAACGGGATCAAGAAATTATTGTCTTTCGCCGTTTCACCACCACTCCTATTCTTTCTGACGCTGGTTTGTATGCCTAATAAGCAGGAAGTGGCCGTGACTTTGACTCTCTATTGGAAATATGCCTTTGCTTGTTTACTTTTAGGAAGAATAGATAACTAAGAAGAGCAGGTTTCAGTTTAACACATGTAAATTCCATTTCAGAGTTTGCATTTGTTTGATCATGCCTCAGTCTTCCTCAAGAACAGAAGGCACACAGCAACATATCACTAGCGCAGGTTCCATCAGTCTGGTGAAATGCTGATCTGTGCAACTTTCCACACCATGATGCTGTACTTTGTTTCTGGTGGCATCTGTACAAGCCAAGATCCTTGAAATGTCCCTATAGCTCCAAAAACCCATCTTGACACACACTCTGGTGATAAGGCTTAGATAAGGTCATATTGACAAGAGGGAGAGAAGTCATTACCGCACAAATACACAACAGTTACATCTGCCGCTGCTGCCAAGGGGATGTCGCTTGATAGTTTTCCTCATATTTCATAGCTCTTTAGTGGTGAATTTAGATAATCAAAATGGCAGCATGCCAGCATGTCAAAAGCTCGTCTCGGGAGCAGCTTGGCATTTGCCTTGGCGTTTTTATTCATAAGCATTTCCACTAAGTGCTTTTTGCTGTACGACACGACTGAGCTGAGTTCCATTTTCACAGTGCTGGGGAGCGCAGTTTACTGGAATCAAAGCTAGATCACAGTTGTCACAATGCTATTTCACTGTGTATTAGCATACTATGGCAGCAGCATCAACAAGCACTGGTCAGTGAGGAGAAGCAACAGAAGGCTCAGTATCAACACAATAAAGTGGTCAGTTCATTCAAATGTAACAGTGGGGAAATGTGGCCCGGCATCTTTTTGTTTTCCTTCAAAATGTCACACAATTTTCTATTAAGGCGGAGTCATATTAATTTACTATCGATAACAAGGTGTTTGCCATCCCACTTCTGCCCCATTCAAATTACTCTGTTTATTAATATTAATTAATAATATTAATATTATTAATTACTCTGTTTTGCGAAGTGCGTTACAGGTAGATACAGTGCTTTCACTCCACAGTACTCTAAAGACATCTATAGAGTACATCTATTACAACAAGCAAACTGTACACATAATGTTTGTTGTTACTGTGGTTCTGCAAAATAAATACAATAATTTCTGATTATGTCCAATGTTTGCTGTAATACAAACAGAAACAGAGGAATAATATTGCTTTGAATGCAGCCTCGCATTATTGTTGTGACTGTGACTGTGATAACGCGCACTTAAATAGGATAGATCAGAGAAGAAATGATGGTGCTGCCTGCGTGTAGATTCACCGCCCGCACCTGTGTGTTGTTGTTGCCATTATGAAAATCAAATGAAGGTCTTGACTCTTGTGCAGTGATGTGAGTTATGACCCGGCAGCAACAACAAGCCTCGGAGAATATTACCTTGCTAGATTATTAGTCTGGTTCTGTCTGTATTGATTGGACCCGATGGCCTTGGGGAAAGCCCGGCGGTTTAGTGGTGTGCCGGCCCGCGGGGCCCCGGGCACGGTGAGAGTCATAAACACAGCCACAGGATGTCAATGAGCAATAAACACTTCCATAATAAACACTGTCTCTCCCCGGCCGCCGCTGCCTACATTTGTTTCTCATCACGTAAACAAAGACGTGAATTTACATAATGTTTAAGTGGACGGTGCATGTTCATTCTCATCATCCACTTTGGTTCAGAGGATAACCGGATACAAAATACGATTGGACTGAAGTTATACAGCCCAGCATCCACATTGTACAGTAGAGTCGACTCTTTGTGGCTCTGTCATTTTGCACCCTTTATAACTTTAACGAGCTTGTTATTACCCTTATTTACAATAAGGGTACATGACTTAAGGGTTAGTTAATGCATTACGAGTTACCGGTAACTAATGTCTATAATCACTTGGTGTCCATGTTAACTACGGTGTTGTGGTTGGGTTGAGGTATGAAGTCACTGAGGTTAATAGAGCAAGCTTACATTCAAGACTGTTAATTAAAGGTTAATTGATAATTAACCGCTAATTAATGTATCCTTGTTGTGTTTAGGGCTGGGTATCGTTAAAAAAAAGAAAAAAAACACAACAGTACCAATGCCTTCTTTTCTGCTTTATTCATTCTTTCATTCATTCAACCAATTCCATCACATATATAGGCTACACCGGGCTCGACTTCACCACCACAGACTGTATGGGTTGTAGCTGCTGCAGTAGTGGGCCACTCACACGTCGCATCAAATCGAAGAACGCTTGTGAAAACCATAGTCTTTTTTTCCCCCTAGATCTGTGTACAAAAAGGATCAAATGCAGATATCGTTCGCATTTGCAGATACCTTAATTGTAAGGAGTACTGATACAAAATAAATAAATAAGAGTGTTACCAATATACTATATCAGCCACGTCCTTGAGTGTTCAGGCCAGCATCCAGTGAGTCCAGACTTAAGGATTCAGCCCTCAGGCGTCTCAGCACCACAGGCAAGCATAGAAAGGATTTACACTTGACTGCAGAGCCCTTCATCAAGCAGGACAACAATGTTTGCTCTGTTTAGCTGGTGTTGTTTGCAGGGTGATTTGGTGAGTTTTCACACAGGATGTGTGAATAGCCAGGCTTGTTTGTCTAATCTAAATTTATTATTAGAAAAATGGCTATAACTGAATGTACAACATATTAGAGACACCTTTTCATGAAGTAGCCTACATCCAGTCAATCCAGGTAAGAGCCATGATCCTTCATTGAGTTCCTGTATTAAATCCATACCGATCACAAAGGAGGATATGCAGATACAGAGAAGCAGAAGAGTTAGAGAAGGACTTTTAAGCGTCGAGGCAATTCACGTTATGACTACTCTCACTAATCCTGCTTGAAAAAACTCACCACGCACGCACCTGTCTTCCCCATCTGCTTGTGTGAGAAATGGCAGGAGACCATGCAGCATCACACTCAAACTTGTGAAAATGAAACGGAAACTTAAAATTGGCTCCAAAAGTTTGGCTCCAAACTTGTATGTGTTTGGTGGGTGTCAAACATTAATAGACACTTTTTTTTTGTTATTGGAGATGTGTGAAGTTGCTTGGCACTATAAATAGAGATGAGGAATTAGTGCATTGCAAAGTGCATAGTTCCCCTTTGTTTGTTTGTTTGTTTGTTTGTTTGTTTTGAAAATGTGTTTGTTCCGTTACAGAATACCTGACCACACAGCAACATGAGCCATAGGAGCTCTGAAAACAGCTTGCCACTTCTGGATGTTTTCACTCATCTCCTATAGCAACATGAAACCATTTGGATGAACCAGTATCAGCAAATACAGCCTAATATACAATAACGTATTGTCATTTAAAATGGGTGTTATTTGTAGGAGAGAGGCAAAGAAAGAAGTGGCACACATTCTAAGACAAACCAATGCTTTTAGAGCATTGGACAACCTTCTGACCTTTAGCATTTTGGAAAGTAGCTAGCAAGACACCAGAGAGAAACCTCTGGTGGGAATTGACCAAGGGCCAGAGGTGGCACACACACATGTATGGCTCCAGAGGCAGGCAGCTTCACCACTCAGCTATCTCTATACACCAAACCATCACTGTACTTTGTGCATCTCTCAAGGTCTGGTGCTTGCATCTCAGATGAGTATAGGGCAGTGTGCTTAACCTTGTTGTCTAGTCTGGGAACAACATGCAAACTGTGAGCATTTCATCAATTCTAAACATTGTCAGTAACTGAAGCAGCACAGATTTCTCTATGACCAAGTCTGTCCTTCATTACCGTTTCCTCTCTGCTAAATATATACATGGCAGATTTGAATGAGAGGCCAGCCGTATTGAAATAAGCAGAAACGTCTTTTTTTTGCCATCTCCTAATTTTTTACCTTTATTTATACAGGGGGAGTCTCACTGAGAGCAAAGCTCTCTTTTTCAGGAGCGCCCTGTTCACATTCACACACACATTCATACCTGGAAGCTGACCAGTACAACCACAGTCTGATCTGTTGGCCACTAATCAGCTCCACTGGAGCGGTTGGGGTCAAGGGCCTTGCTCAAGGGCACCTCAGTGGTGGTAATGAGGGAGGGGCAAGTGCTGCCTTCACTTTCCCCACCCAGATTTAACCTGCCGGTCTCGGGGATTGAACCGATGACCTTCCGGTCACAAGCTCGCTTCTCTAACCTTTAGGCCACCACTGCCCCGAAAGTCAGTACATGCAGTAGAATGTAGCCCGTGCGGTCCCAGTTAGGAGAAATGGGGACCGGCCACATCAGGGGAGTAGCGCTGTCTGCTGTTGTGGGGTCATGAGCAAAAACATTTAAAAACAAGATCCATACTGTTCAGCTGGTCTCCACAACCCCCGAGATACAGTATGCCAAGTTGACTTGAAAAGACGTCATTTACACCTCAGATGGGTTTGTCTGGAATGTGAAGGCCAAAAAAAAAATCTAATCAAATCAAAAGTTTATTCCAGACTCGGGGTCCATACAAAAATGGACTACATTTATATAATTACAATATGGACAAAACATACATACAAAAGAAATGACTGATGTGCATAAAAGCGGTAACTTTAGAAGTCCTTGAGTAACTAATATCCAACCAGGCTTTTGTTCTCACATACAATAAACCGCTAATGAATGCCCTTTGATACATGCTTTGATATGGATTGAATGAGGAAATAGAAGCGTGTGTCTGGCTCTGAGGAGACGACAGAGAGAAGGTTGGCTTGTTGAAGAAAATCTGCAGCGATCAGATTAGGAGTTAGTTACCATGGTAAGTAACTGAGCCAGAGTTTAAGTTACCCCTCTTTATGGAACTGAAAACCTGGAGTTTCATTCATCTCAGGGTTAACAAACTCTGAGTTTTCACTAAGCCCGCTTTCTAGAATACCCCGCAGATCGTGTGCATTGGTAAACAGCTCTTTCACTCTTTTCTCACTTTTTCTTGTATTTCTCTCTATTGACTTTCTTTCCCTTGCTCTGCCTGTACATATCTCTGTGGCTCCATTTCCTCATACTTTTGTGACACATTGACTCAAAGACAAAGGCACATACCTTAGAAGTGTGTGTGTGTTTTATTATATGGGGATGGAACTGGAGGGGGGGGGGTGGATGTTTGTATGTGTGTGCACGCTCAGTAAGTTTACTACATAGACCTTGTAGTAGATGCTAAAAATCACAAGGGGAAAATACTGCCTTTGCGACTTTTAGTCAGGCACTGAATTGCTTACTCCACACAAAATAACATCTGTGCTGCAAGTGCACATTTCTTTCAGCACAACACATTTTGATTCCTCCACTTCATTCATTTCCATTTGAATAAGCTAGCTGTATAACGCTAAGACGGGACGCGCAGTTTGTCACTTCCTTTGTTGGCTCTTGGGTGCAGCGATGTGATCGAGTTTAGAGAGTAGCTTATTATTATAAGCTACTTTTGACAAAGAATAATTTACAAAGTGAATCTGATAAAGCAATATGCGAATATTGATATTGTGATGTGCGCTGGATTATGAATGTGATTATACGCCACACTTAAAATGCAACACGTTGTCTTTGTCTTTTGGCTTCTTATATTTTCATTAGCGCTTCTATTGATTTGATTGATTATATGATTTTATTTCTTATATTTTATTCTCTTACTGATTGATTTTATTGATTATATGATTTTATTTTCTTAAACTTCTATTCTCTCATTCGCCTTTAGTATTTTATTGTGTCGCTGTACTGCCAGATCTTTTCCCCTTTGGTTATTATTTGTACCTTAATGGGGTAACATTGATTGATTCATACTTTAGTGTATGTCATGTACACTACAGCACTAACTGGAACTATGCCAGCATCTGTAATGATCTTTGAGGGGTTCACTATTTTACTTGCACACCATTTTATTTTCCTAAAATCTCAGGAATGTTTGTGAGCTATACTATTTGTGCAATAGAGCTTGTGCAATTTCATGCCGAAAAGGTTCTCGGCAACCTTGCAAGAGTTGTGCAATGTCCTGTCTGTCTCTGTCCTTGACGTTGTTTTGTAACGCCGGGTTGCGGCTAATGTGCACTTTTATGCCCAGGACAAATTTCCCTCCGGGGACAATAAAGTGTATCTCTCTCATCTCTCTCTCTCTCTTGTCATAGGGGATCCCTGCTTTGTTTCTCTATCAAGCACGGAGTCATTATGCTGAAAAAGGTTGGAGACCCCTGCCTATAGGACAGTTCAGCCTGTATCCATTGACATTCAATACTGTCTTCCAGTGCATAGAAATGTAGTCAATAAATGGCACCAAAAATGTACATTTGAATTTATATGTTGTGATGGAGAAACTTAAAGCATAACTCTGACCTTTTTTTTTTAACCTGTTTTCACATCTTTTTTCATTATAGCCTAGCATGGATTGCAGCAGAGCAGCACTTCCCCTGTCTGTCTCCTGTCTGTGGCAGGGGAGCTATCCGAGGTGCTGAACGGGCCAGTTCCAGCATGCAGAGGCCGGCCCGTCGCTGTCCAAGGGCCCAGGCGAGAGAACCTATAGAGCTGAAGTCACGTGACATCTCTTGCCTCAGAAGTGAGTTTCTCATTCATTTTCTCCATAGACATTTTGAAAAATCCTTCATTTTAAATCACTCTATTTTAAATCAACACGGGCTTATATTTTCCAGTTTACTGCGATTTTACAAGTTTGCCCCTATAATGCTGAATGACAGGATATTTTATATACTTTTGTTTCAAAATAATCCTCAAAACAGCTGACGTTGCATTGGGAAAAAAGATTTATGTTAAACAAGATAGGCTAATGCTAAATGAAAAGGTTTAAATCAACATTTGTTACAGTATATACTGTAATAGGCTTCAGTAAAGTTATAGCTACAGTAAAGGCTATTTATATTTTGAAGACTGTCTCTAACACCACAAAGGAACAAAAATCAACTTCCTTGCCAGAAATGTACCTCCACACCCTCCTGCAGGTTAAGCAGAGTAGCCATTACTTGATGGAAACTCCAGCCTGAGAGACACGCTTCATTGTTGATGTGATGAGAATTTAAAAATGTGAACAAGGACGAAAACAGCATGTTCTGGAAGCAAGCATATAGACACACGCAGGGTGATGGAGATGCACACACAATGGAACATTAAAGATGTTAGCAAGGACAACATTCTGGAACAGAACGGAACACACACACACACACACACACACACGCACACACACACTCACACACACACACACACACACATACACAAGGAGAACAGAACAAAATGTGTGTCTTCATTTGTAATCAGTGCAGAGTCAAGAGTGGTGCCAAGCCTCATGCTGAAGGAGCTCCCATCAGGAGAAGGTCTTGGCAGACACAATACTGACAGAAGGTATCCCAGACCTCTGTCTTATTCTCTCTCTCTCTCTCTCTCTCTCTCTCTCTCTCTCTCTCTCTCTCCCTCTCTCTCTCTCTCTCTCCCCCATCTTCTTTTCTCTCTCTGAGATAGGGAGACGCGCAGTGGCTCAGAAAGACAATGTATAATCTGCTCACCGGTGCATGGGGCTAACAGTGCGTTGCAGAATGAATATGGTGTGAGCGAAGATTGATTGAAGTTGAATGCTTTGACTTAATATTCCGTCCTGCTGCATTCAGAATTGAACGGAGGAGAAAAAGGGGTCGATTTGGTAGCAGGTGATGATGATACAAGATGGCACCTCCCTCCCTATACGCAAGGAGACTCAATGTGTTTTACATTAAACAATCAAATCAAAACAAGTAGTGAGCCACCATAAAATCACTTAGTAAGTATCTCTTAGAACATGATTGGCCGTGTCTATGCATGGGAAGCAGGATTAAGGGTACATGTCCTGGTTGCAGCAGCAGTGCCTCCTCTGGTCGGTCGGGTTGCTGTTTGGGGGGGGAGGTGGGGGGGGGGACTGGGAGGAATTGCATGATCCTCCCCCGCGCTACGTCTATGGGGTGGGGGCCTTTCGGTATGAGTACGTGTTGCCACAGTAGAATGCATGGGTCTCTATTAGATAGATAGAAAGATAGATACAGTAGATAGATAGATAGATAGATTCTATATTCTTTGTTCCTTTGTCTGCACACGACACGAGTGTTGCACACACTTAGCCTCTGAGTGCTTCTTGGTGAGACTGATGTGTGTGACAGTGGCCTGTGGTGAGAGAAATGTCTTCCCTATGTGAGAGAGTGGAGGGAAAACCATTCCCCCTTAATGGATGCCTATAATGTTGCAGTCACAGTCATTAGGGACGCCAACAGGCACCATATTTAGAGGAAATCTTGGAGTAATTAAAGGAACAGTCTGAGTTGTCAGAAGGGGGAAGTTCCATTACGCTGTCACAGTGGAGCCTAATGGCTGACCACGATACTACCATTAGAAATTGTGTGTATGTTAGCGTGCGCACGCGTAGGCTAACCATAATTAAATGCAGTATGATTCATCGCAGACAAGTGATCGGGATACAAACCTTTTATTCTGGTCCCCCCTCACTGTCTTTTTTCTTCCGAGTTCTGAGTTTTTTTTCTCTCTGTCTGTTTGATTTTCAGACTGACAATTGTCTTTATTTTATTCTCAACTCGCTGCTGCACTAATAATAATTTATTGTGTTTATATATCGCTTTTCTAAGTCGCTACTCAAAGCACTTCACATATCTGGGAGTGTGTGTGTGTGTGTGTGTGTGTGTGTGTGTGTGTGTGTGTGTGACTCAACTCATCCACCACCGATGTGTAGCACCCACCTGGGTGATGCACGGCAGCACACCACACATCAGCGATCAGTCACGGTGGAGAGTTGAGGACTGAATGTGCCAGTCAGATATTGTGGGCTGATGGCGGCCATGATTGTGTGGGATTTTAGCCATGGCAGCGGGGTTACACCCCTACTCTTGCGAAAGAGTCAGGACCTCGGTTTAACGTCTCATCCAAAGGACGGTGCTGCTCACTCAAAGGACACAGTCCCTGTCTCTGCCCTATAGGGCATTGGGGATGGGGATGTTATTATTGAGACCAGAGGGAAGAGCGACTCCTACTGGTCCTATGGTCTCCCATTCGAGGACTAACTAGAGTCCCCCCTGCTTATCTTCCCCCCAGCAATGTAATGCAGGAGCCACAGTGCAGGCTCTTCTCATCTGTTTGACCATGTCCGTTTCTCAGCGTGATTCTGTGTCTCCATCTAACCCCTCTTTCTTTCTCTCTCTCTCTCTCTCTCTCTATCTCTCTGTAACTTTCTCTCTCTCTCTCTCTCTCTCTCTCTCTCTCTGTAACGTTCTCTCTCCTCTCATTTTCTGCCCTCTTCTCCTCCCTCCATCTTCATCCTCATCTGCCCTCCTCGGCCTACATTCATTCTAGTTGTCTCCTTCTCTCCAGCTCTGTCAGCATTTTCTTTTTTCCAGCGCTCCCTCTCCTTCGTTCACTCTCTCTCTCTCTCTCTCTCTCTCTCTCTCTCTCTCTCTCTCTCTCTCTCTCTCTCTCTCTCTCTCCCCTCATTATTATCTCTCAGTGCTCTGCTATCATTATATGCCAAGTCTTCTATATAGCATATGGTGAACTATCTTTGCCACACAGAAGTCATCAGTATTTGTATCGCCCCGTCTATCCCACAACATCTGAGCAGATGGTCTCCTATGAACTGCTGATGAAGGTGATCTTTCCCAAACAAACACACTGTGTTACATTTGTTTAACCCTTATTTAACCAGGCAAGTTGATAGAGAACATATTATTTACAACGGCTTTAAGCAATTCAGTTCTGCATATCTTGTCATAATGACTGTTTTGTTACTCTAGTTGTTGTGTTATTGTAGGTTTTTGGTGTAATTCTAAATGAAATGAGAGATACATCATATACAGTATTTACTGTACAGTATGTGTAGCAACTGCACAGTTGTGCTGGCATGTTAACCTCCATGTTGCATTTCTCTTGTATCAAAACGTTTCCATTATCATTATATTCAAAGCACATTGTGTGAACATGGGTTCCATGAAGCTCATAAACACATTATGTAATTGTAAATTGTCTATTTCTTTTATTCCAGAAAAGTGATGGTCAGAAATATGATGTAACCATAAAACAGTGATACATTATCACCTAAACATTTCATAGGTGTCCTGCAGAAACCTCCCATCTCCAAAAACCTATCTTTAAGCCACTGAGAAATGCTCAGTGAAAGCTTTTCTCATTGATATCCATCCAGCTGTGACATTTTACAGTATATTTGAAATTGTACAGCTCAAGCCCGGGGTTATGAAACCATTTTATATGGAAGGCAATATTAGTAAACCATTCATAAACTCACAAAATTTCCGGATACAGGTTTTTCTCTCTCTCTCTCTATAAGCCAGTATGTTCCCCCACAGCGTCGTCAGTATTATCCCAGCATCTTGTAAGATCTGTATGAGCAGATGGCCTCTCCTCATGAAATTCTGATGACAGTACTGTAATCTGATTTAACAGAGAAAAGGCTGTCAGATTAACAACCGAAGCCATTCAACTGGAATACCGACACAGGTGGACCACAAGGCTGAGCTGGATATTATACATTAAAATATAGGATATACTGTTACTGTATGATTTTCTCAAGCCTTCGTGCGGTATGGTGGACATCTTGAGATCCAACATATAAGAGAGGAATGAAGGAAGGAAAAAGCAAATGATTGAAAGAAATAAAAGCACAGAAAACATGGTTGTATTGGGGATATCATGTCTTAACAGTTGGCATAAGGCCACAGAGTGGTTTGGGCCCCCTTATTATGAAAGTTCTCAAGAATCGGAAAGTGCCCCAACACTGCCACTCTTCCCCAGTGTTTACCACAGACCAGTATGCTGTTTTCTAAATAAATAAACTAAAGTTACCATTGTATATTTCTGAATATAGAACACAATTATGCATATGATGCAAACATGCCCATCGGGCGGAAAGGGCTGGCTGGTTGGCTAGCTGACAAATTGGTTGGCATGGTTCTTATGAGAACCCTGGGCAGAGGTGATTGGGTTGCAGGATCCGTAGCGACTGTGGTCGACACTTCCACTGAGGGGCCAGATGGGGCAGCAGTGGGGGGTGGGCGTTGCCATCTTCAGTATTCATTACAGGGAAAACGGAGAAGTGATGCCAGTGCAAGGATTATGACCTGAGATACACACAGACACAGTGTGTGTGTGTGTGTGTGTGTGTGTGTGTGTGTGTGTGTGTGTGTGTGTGTGTGTGTGTGTGTGTGTGCGCGTGCGTGCGTGCGTGTGTGTGTGTGTGTGTGTGTGTGTGTGTGTGTGTGTGTGTGTGTGTGTGTGTGTGTGTGTGTGTGTGTACGTATACAGTACATACATATACTGTAACAGTGTGTGTGTGTGCGTGCGCATGTATAGTGGCACTGTTACTGGGAGGTCATTCGCTTTGCCTTGTGGGAAGTTGTGCAAGCTGTCGATAGAAGGATGGAAGGATGGATACAGGAAGGGACGGAGATGCCAGCTTAGCCAGCCGGTGCTGCATTCCGTTCCGGATTGTTCTATTCCTGTCATGGGCCTGAGAGGTGACACAGAGGAGGATTTACTTCTGGTTGCAAGAAGCAATTTGCTGGACAACGGAAAAGGTTGGAGAAGGAGGCTTGTGGACAGAAAGATTCTGGTCCCAATCCCCAGATTAGCTGGCAAAATCTAGATGGGGAAGTATTCTCTAGTCTAGTCCCTCCAAATCTGATGAAGTGCCCTTGAGCAAGACACTTGGTACCTGTACTGTTCCATGGTCAACAACTGTGGTTGTACCGTACTGTCAATATACAGTAAGGGAGCGGCCACACTGATCCGTGGTGTCTGTCCGTCTGCGTTCATTTCTCTGTTCACTTCCATTCATTTTTCAACACAGCTGTCCGTCTGTCCGTGGAGCACTTATGAAGCATACGTATCCAGCTAATTTGCAAAAAGTTCAGAAAAAAAGTACAGAAAAGCAGCATGGAGCTCTTTAATCATTTACCGTGCTGAGTCCCTTCAGCATTCTGCTGAAAAGTTCATATCTGCAGCTGAAATGACATTTGGTCATTTCTTTGTAATATGCAAGAGAACTAAAGCAGCTCATAGTATACACAAACCACTTAAAGAGAACTAAAGCAGCTCATAGTATACACAAACCACTTAAAGAGAACTAAAGCAGCTCATAGTATACACAAACCACTTAAAGAGAACTAAAGCAGCTCATGTATACACAAACCACTTAAAGAGAACTAAAGCAGCTCATAGTATACACAAACCACTTAAAGAGAACTAAAGCAGCTCATAGTATACACAAACCACTTAAAGAGAACTAAAGCAGCTCATAGTATACACAAACCACTTAAAGAGAACTAAAGCAGCTCATAGTATACACAAACCACTTAAAGAGAACTAAAGCAGCTCATAGTATACACAAACCACTTAAAGAGAACTAAAGCAGCTCATAGTATACACAAACCACTTAAAGAGAACTAAAGCAGCTCATAGTATACACAAACCACTTAAAGAGAACTAAAGCAGCTCATAGTATACACAAACCACTTAAAGAGAACTAAAGCAGCTCATAGTATACACAAACCACTTGGCATTTGAGTGTTTCAATTGCTTATCTTGATGGTGTCTTAATAAGTAGGACTGGGCCCACTTTGAGTACAAGGCTACATTTGTTCTGCAAGTTGTATGCTGAAGTTTGAAGAACCCCTGCTCTATGGCAATGCCAAATGTCATTCATTCGACCTTTTCAAAATGTATTTTTGAAGATCTTATTGTGAATATTGGTTTTCTCATGACTTCTCATGAGTTTATCCATTTTAGTATTTACAACTCAAACGACCCAGAGGCTAGTGAGGTAAAATAATATCAGAAGTAATAATAACTGAAATAAGTCCAGTGTGAACGCAGTGCCATTTGGCGACCAGATCGCCAGTTGATTCCAAATTTGTATCAGGAGTGGGAGAATAATATAGCGTGAAGACTCAGAGTGAATCACTTGGTGTGATTTCATAATCAACATGATTCATTTCCCTCTGATCAAGTTTGTACTGTAGGTGTGACTTGCGTACAGTACTAGGTCTTGGTTACCAATACGCACACAGTTCCATGCAGTGTTGCAATGACGAGCAGTATGTGGGTGGGCACATGTGGTGTCATATCTGCAGTGGAAAACCAAGTGGTACTGTAGTGCCAAAAGTGGGTAGATGTGAGTTGAGTTGAGGCAAATGTATGTGGTACCATGCGGTCGAAATTAGGCCTGTGTGTGTGGGGGGGAGGTGCACGCGCGCATCTGTGTGTGTGCGCGTGTGTGTGTGTGTCGTGTGTGTGTGGGTGCTGGCCTTGCCAAGTGTGTCCTCAGTTGGCCTGTCAGTCCCAGTCATCCTTACCTGAATGATGCCACCACGACTCCATCTGTCACTATGAACACAGGCCAGAACAGAAGACGGAGGGAAACTCAAAGACGAGAGCTGCAGGAACAGAGGAAGAGAGAGCGATGGCAATGTGGTGTGATAAACCGGGATAATAATAAAAATAGAGTCAACAAACGTGAAAATAATAAAAACCAAAAATAAAATAAACAACGACGAAAAACGAAAGGAAAGATCAGAGTAATGAAATCGAATTAGGAAAGGGTGATAACATGTATTAAAAATATACTGAGCAATAAAAGGGGAGCTGAGCGAGATAGGAGATGAAATGTAAACAGACATTATTCATGATCTACTCGTACAGCGGTGAATATATATTACATTTTACTACAATGAATTTTACTGCAATGGAATCCAGAGGTATGAGTTGTTTATTGACAGATGCCTAGAAAGCATCAACTTTGAACTCTCAAAATGCATCCGACAGCAGAGGGAGAGAGAGATTTCAGAGGATTTCATTTCAGATAGCCTACCAAATCAGAGGCAAGCAAAGATCGCAGAGTGTATTTGAGAAATATGCTTCTCAAATGTTTTCTCTCGCTGACTTCGAACTTTCAACACTTCTGAGGAACAAAGCAGAACATTCACTTTGGAACATGGCCACCACAAATTCTGTTGCTGGATGAACACAGAAGAGGAAGTCAGATGTGGAAACAATACTGTAAAAGAGGGGCCCACATGCTAGAATACTATTGATCTCGGTGGAGCTTATCTTTCAAGGCATAGGGCGATAATACAAAACCACATTGCCTCAAAATGCTGCTACAGAAGTCCACATGATAATGTGACCTACTAATGATCTGAAAGGAGTACTTTGCTTCTTAGAAGCTTTGCACACACAGGCCCAGATTTTCTGTTCCGGTTTAAATCCAGCCTAGCTCTCCCAGCTTTCACAGAGTCTCAGTCGCTAGATCTTAGACAGAATCTCCAGGATCTGGCTGTGAAGCTCTAAATCTGGGATTACTGATGTGAATCAGCACCATCTGGATAGTTTGGGTCACCACACTTGAGGACTATGTTTCTGAATTCAGTACATGGTGTCAGGCCGAATGCAGACTTACTGTATCATATTTTCCTCCACACCATAGGACAGTCTAGTCGCCCTACAGAATTCCTGACATCGCCGACAGTAAACGCTGTTGCTTACGTTCTATTTTGGTTTCTGGAGGTCACTCTAGATGTGACACCAACGCCATGTGACACGCTGTGAGCGACTGTTTGAAAACTGTTTTGAGTGGCTAGAGCAGTCAGACTGTACCAATCCTATTTGAATCACATTTCAAACCACGTAGGTCCTCACAGGGTCCTCCCCCATGGCAGAAGACTGATGTTTGGCAGTACCTGAACCTCTCGTCACAGGGACAGCTTCTACCCAACTGCCATCCGCCTCTTCAATGAGAACCCCCCACAAAGCCCCCACAAATCAGGACTTTGTCACTGATTTTCTCTGAATTGGCTTTTTTGGAGTACGATCATTCAAATAAGCATATCTTCTTCAACTATTTACAGATTTCAATGTATGACACATCATTTGAAAGCTGACAATCTGCACTTTCGTAATCAACTGAAATCACCAACAATCAAGAATTAAGTACAGCAAAATGCAATTGACACATTTTGTTGTAATTAATTCTTGATGGTTGCTCATGTTGATGTGAGCTAGCAGTCTGAACAAGGCCTTAGTTAAAAAGCTGAGGAATCTAGACTAAAGCAACTCAACCAGTTCATGAGTGAAGTGACCTATTGACCTCATCAAATGATTATGTTGGGTCATATACAAGTGACAACAATTATTGACAACACAGGGCCATTAACAGAATAATCATGTCAATAATGTTTCTTTCGGAATCTTTCTTGCTCCATCTCTGAGCTGTAAAAGGTGCCACTTAAAAAAGAAAGTGATAGAAAAGTGTAATAACTTTTTCTTTTCCTCTTATGTCAGTCCTTTTCTGCTGTTTCTCTCTCAAAAGCGAGACAGAGAGGATTTAACGAGTAAAAACAGATGTCCAAGATAAAAGTGTAAGATGGAGTGTACCTCTAATTGCTTCTCAAACTTTTTGGGCTTCAGTAGCGACGACAACATTTTGCTTAGAAAATTGCAAGAGAAAACCACAGCTGATGCAATGAATGAATGATTACCCACCTTTTGAAGAATATAACATTACACAATAAGAGTTGGAGTGAAAGAGTTGCAATTAGTGCCTCCTGAGCAGATTTATTTTTAACGTTTCATTTATTTTCATGATTTATTCTTAAATTTTTTCCATTTTCCCCTTTCTCTCAAGTACCCCCTGCAGTACCTTCACATACTCTTAGGGGTACGTACGCGTATGCCAGTTTGAGAACCACTGCTCTATTGTCATCTCTATAGACAATTCCCATTAGTGGTGTAAAGACCAATGCTAAGTTTGAACTAACTTGATTCTCTTGTGCTGTCTAGTGAATCAATGAGGATTGGTTCATTTGATACACCTTTGTAAAAGCAAGGTAGCCATTGATACAGCAACTGAGCAGCTAACTAATACAGTAGCAACTGAACTGAACATTTTTACCATGTCTTTTAGCCACAAGGTAACACTGCTTACAGTATGTGCCTTAATGGTTCATTGAGTCCGATACAGAAACAGATTTTTGTAGAATATTTAGAACTTCAGTAGAAGATTTAGTAGAGGATAATTAAAGTGACAGCTTGCCTAGCCTCTGCCTCTTCCACATGCTGCGTTCTCAGTAATTCTGTAAATGACTTAAAAACCACCAGCGAGATGGTATTTCCCCTTTCTAAGTGTCAAACTGCTTTCTCTCTTTACCCAACTTTATTTATTGCTTTGTGTACATTCATGAGAATTTCATCTTTGTATTTTTTTCTGTGTGGATTCCTTATATTTCAAAACTCTGAAAATAGCCCGGCTTTAAATACCCTCATCTGAATTTCATGCATCCACTTTCAATCGGCGAGCGTCTCTCACCAAGAGCCGGAGAGGATGGCTCCCTCACCCGCTCCCTCTCTCATCTCTACTGTATAGATCACAATAATGTTAGTGGTGACACTCCCTTCCATGGTCGTTCATCTGAAACAGAATTACATAAGCCATTTACCACCCGGCCTCCATGATGGATGGCAGGCCCCCAGCCAAAGCACCAGGGCCTGATCGCTTCGCTTTCCTCAGTGACAAATGTCAGCAGAAATACATGCGACACCTTCCGATTTCCTGCACTTTTAAATGAGAATATGTTTGTGGGAGCAAAAGTCAGAGGAGAAATGCATGGAGTATAATGTCAGAGACAGATTTCACAGCAACAATTTGATATTTTTTTCCTCTTGATTTTTGCTCAAGTTTGTATAGTAGTGTACTTTTTATTACCTGAGCGGCCTGCGTGATTGTCATGTTTTGATTGGCTGATTTATCTGGACAACGAAATTATTGGTGCTTGGTTGATTTGTGATTGGTGGGTGTGTGTGTGTGCGTGTGCGTGTGACTGTATGTGTTTAAGAGCGAACTTGTCAATTTAGTAGGTTCAATATCGGAGACAGATCTTTCCTCTGTGTGTGTGTGTGCATGTGCGCGTGCGTGCGTGTGTGTGTGTGGCTATGGGGACAGATTTGACTGCATGTATGGCTGGCAGATAGAATTTAGGCCAGTCTGACAAATGATTTATAGGTGCAATTTTACCCAGCTGTCATTGCTTTATTCAGCTTGACAGGGTGTTTATGTGTGCGTGCGTGCGTGTGTGTGTGTGTGTGTGTGTGTGTGTGTGCGTGTGCGAGTGAGTGTGTGTGTGCGTGCGTGCGTGAGTGTGTGTGAGTGAGAGGGAGAATGAGGTGCATCCACATCTTAAAATGTGAGGCTCCAACTTGCAGAGCAGCAGTATTCTGATAAAATGGTTAAGCTAAAACACACGAGGAGAAGCAAAGAAATGCATTGTGGTCTTTTTTCCCCTTAATTCTGAAAAGGTCTTAGATTAGACTGGCAATACCTGTGGAAAGCTCTGAAAGAATTAAACTTTGGACTTAACCTTCATGTCCTCAAATATCTGCGCAATTTGGCCCATGTCTGGCAATTGAATTCAGTTCAATTGAATTCACTTCAATTCAGCTCAGTTCAATTAAATTAAATTCAATTCAATTCCGACTTTATTCCGACTTTATTCAGACAGAGAAGTCCATAGCACAATAAAATAAATACACAGGAAAGAAAAATATATAAAAACAAAACACATTCCACAAGAATCAGACTTTTGCATTATATGTGTACAGTAGGCTAAAACGGCAGTTGGTTAAGGCTAAAATGATGCCGTTTGCAGAATCAGATAGTGTAAACATAAAGTTACATCTATATATAAGATTGTGTATTACAGCAGAGCAGGTGGGTACCGACATCAACAAACATGTGGCTTGCGCTGCAGCTTCTTGGAGTATTAAGCCGCAGCCTCATACTGTCATTATACACTGTTGTGAGTCTACGCATGCTGCCTTTTGTGTAGCAACGTCACAGGGGGGCAGTAAACTGGATAGTGGGTTACAAAAAGCTTTTAAAAGAGTCCTCTTAACAGCCACTGAACACATAGACTAAATTTATGAACCAACATGTTTGCTTGTGCGTACTTCAATCAGGAGAGGCCAGTTGGTAGGATTAGACAAACTTTATTTAGCAATCGGCATGCATGGCAAATACTTTGGCGCTTGACTCCATTGGCCAGTGGCGCTGCTCTTGAGGCAAGAGGAGGGCACCTGCATAGGCTTGACTCCATTGGCCAGTGGCGCTGCTCTTGAGGCAAGAGGAGGGCACCTGCATGCTTGACTCCATTGGCCAGTGGCGCTGCTCTTGAGGCAAGAGGAGGGCACCTGCATAGGCTTGGCCAGTGGCGCTGCTCTTGAGGCAAGAGGAGGGCACCTGCATAGGCTAGGAGATCCCCCCCCCCGTGGGGGATCGGGAGTCAAGACTCGTTGGTGGTGGACTGGGGAGGTGGGTGGGGCAAAACAACGCTTCGGAGGCCGGCTTCAAGGGAGATGGACTGCCGTGGGCTGCTGCTGCTATGATCGGCCAGAGAGAGAGAGGTGACATAGAACCCTTGCTATATATATGAGGATTAACTGACGTCATGTTTGACGTCATAGCAGACGTCATACTAGGATTTTTGACCACGTTGAGATCGGATTACGCGTGAGTGGCCTTCTGCTTGAACTATGGTCGGGAGACCTCACTTCAATCAGGAGAGGCCAGTTGGTAGGATTAGACAAACTTTATTTAGCAATCGGCATGCATGGCAAATACTTTGGCGCTTGACTCCATTGGCCAGTGGCGCTGCTCTTGAGGCAAGAGGAGGGCACCTGCATAGGCTAGGAGATCCCCCAAAAGGAAGATCTGATTACCGGAAGTTAATTGAGATCTGCAGGCGCCAGTAGTTGATTGTACTTTTCTGGCCTTCGACCTTTTAGCGACTTACAGCTATTTGCGGCTGGCGCTCCCAACTCGGTCGGGCCTTCGATCTTGATACGTTAATGTTTACTTGGTACGTGCTTATCCTGCCTTCAACCTTTTTTTGCGACTTACGGCTATTTGCGGCTGGCGCTCCTAACTCGGTCGGGCACCTCGCGATAGCGCTTCCCAGCTTGGCCTACCTGGCCGCCTTGGCGCTTCGCGATTGTACTTTTCCGGCCTTCGACCTTTTTTAGCGACTTACGTTATTTGCGGCTGGCGCTCCCAACTCGGTCGGGCCTTCGATCTTGGTACGTTGATGTTTAGCTTGGCGCTTCCCGGCTTGGCCTACTTGGCTGCCTTGGCGCGACTACCCTGACTTTCTCCGGCTCTCTCTTTCTCTATTCCCTCTATTCCCTCCCCCAAAAATTGGCGCCTTACCTGACTTAAGGCGCTTCCCGGCTTGGCCTTCCTGGCCGCCATGGCGCCTTACCTGACAAGGTGCTTCCCGGCTTGGCCTTCCTGGCCGCCATGGCGCCTTACCTGACTTAAGGCGCTTCCCGGCTTGGCCTTCCTGGCCGCCATGGCGCCTTACCTGACTTAAGGTGCTTCCCGGCTTGGCCTTCCTGGCCGCCATGGCGCCTTACCTGACTTGGCGCTTCCCAGCTTGGCCTACTTGGCCGCCTTGGCGCCTCACCATTTTAACTTGGCCTTCTTGGCCCCCTGACTTGGCCTTCTGACTGACCCTGACTTTCTCTGGCTCTCTCTCTTTCCCCCCCCTTTTTGGCCCCCTGACTTGGCCTTCTGACTGACCCTGACTTTCTCTGGCTCTCTCTCTTTCCCCCTACTCTTTGTCTATCTCCTCTTGTTGTGTTAGTGCTTGCAGCGAGGTGGATGAGGGAAGCTGCACCGTTGAGAATCCCTGCCCTCCCAGCGCCCTCCGGAGAGGGACACATGAGTTGGGCGAGGGCACCGACGTGCCTACCCCCGCAGCGGTTAGAGACAATGAGGCGGTCAGCCCCCTCCCGCCCAGTGCCTTCTTCGATTCCGTGGGTCGGCAAGGGCTAAGCCAGATCACCGCTCTGGTTTGCTACTAAGAGGCAGAGCCGGACAACACTCGTGTGATGCAGATCCTCCCAGCACCTTGATGGCTCCGCAGCCATCGCACCCCCTCGCTTCCGTCTAGATCTCTCAGCTGGACTGCATTTTTGCCCCTGCATTCCCATAGGCTATCCGTGTTCTTTCGTCTGATTGCCACCTCTGTATTCCCCTCTATTAAGATACGACTTCGATTACCGGGCAGGCCCGGATTTACTCAGCGAAAGTGTGGTGTTAGGAATATTTGATTGGGTACTGCTTCATCAATTCATGCTAGAGATAGGGTTGCTGTAGGACGACGGGACCCCCGGGCGACTCCACCCGCAAGCCGCACTCGTGCGACGGAGCGGGGAGGAAGCGCATTAAGCCCCCCGCCTCCCCCGGAAGGGGAGAGCGAGTAACGGGCACCCGGAGGCGCACGACACGAGGAGTGGAGCGCTCCCCGTGCCGCACTTAATTTCAGGTTCAGAGGTCGGATGGCGTCCGGTTACCAGACAGCCCCTGCCCGAGGCGCCCCGTGTCAAGCCCGCCGCTCCCACTCCAGGAGACGTCGGGACAGGCCACGGGGACGAGTGCCCCGGGAGGGACCGCAGCGTCCGGTCGGATCGGCCGTCCAGAGTCAGAGGTGTTCAACGCGCGCCCGCCGCCACGCAGCCTCTCCCCGGGGGGAGAGAGAGACGCGACGGACGGACGCGGCCTCGAGCCAGGCCGGGACAGAGGAGGGGGTTACCCCCAAAAACCGGGAGATTTACTGCGCCTTACTGGGCGCCGTGCTTTTCGGGGGCCACCACCAACGAGACATTATTTGGCACGGACGTCCGGGACACTGTTTGTTGCCATGCTTGCCGATGAAGGGAGGAGGGTCCTTTGGGCCGCCGGTATGGCCACCCGCTCCGGGCGGATGTGGCTGGAGAATGCTGATGAAGACCGGCGGCCCGTTTGCTGGAGGGAGGCGGAGGACACTCCTTGCACGGCGGCTGAGGTGGCCGCTCCGATCCTGAAGGAGTGGCTGGAGAAGTTCTTCGTCGGGAGGTTGCACTTCTGGAGCGTCCGCTTGGGGTGCAGGACGAACCAGGATCTTGTCATGTGGTGACGAGCGGCTTGGAGAAGCGCTGAAGCTGGGGTGCCAAGGCCTCTCGGGCACTCTGGGCGGACCGAAAGGTCCATGGGGCGAACGGCTCACTCTGGCGGCAACAGCTGAAATGTAGTGCTTAATGCATGAGATATAAAGAAACTGGTTAATAAACAAGTGAGAAAGCGATGGTTTCACCGCCTTGCAAGTGCACCATGGACTGCTAGTTGCACCTCGCAGTGATATGTTATGGTTGGCCACATATAGCGATGGGGTTCGCAGCCTCTTGTTACCTGACTAGCGTGACACTGTATCAATTATTTTAGCTTTGGTATTGTTTATGGTTAAGAAGGGGCAAAGCCGTCTCTACTTTCTGAGACGGCTGAGGTCCTTCAACGTCTGCCGGGCCATGCTGAGGATGTTCTATGAGTCGGTAGTGGCTAGTGCCTTCCTGTATGCTATTGTGTGCTGGGGCAGCAGGCTGAAGGCAGCGGATGCCAACGACTCAGCAACTGATCCATAAGGCCTGGGGCTGGATCTGGGCTCTCTGACTGCGGTGTCAGAGAAGAGAACGTTGTCCAGGCTACGTTCCACCATGAACGATGACTCGCACCCACTCCACGGCGTGCTAGTCGAACACAGGAGTACGTTCAGTGAGAGACTGATTCCGCCTAGATGCAGTACGGAGAGGCCCGGGGAATCATTCCTGCCTGTGGCCATTGGTCTATTTAATGCCTCTCTTAAAAGAGCACCTCGGAGACGCTCAGTCTCCCTGAGACTGAGCCAGCCGATAGGTTAACTGTGCCTGGCTGAGCCACGTGTAACGTATAGGGCAAGCCGATTTAATATGGTCCAGGGTGCAATAATGATAATTGACACGGAATGTATACTTGCCTGACGTATTTTGTATTTGCTACTTACATTCCACTTATTTTTGCTTCTAGCGCATTTACTAGTTATTCTATGCTATGTTGTGTTTTTTTTTTTTTTTCTGCTTATTGCTTACTACTGCATTTGCATTGCATTTACTACTGTTTATTTTAAGCTGTGTGTTCTGTGAGCGAGCTACTGTAACGTAAGTAATTCTGATTCTGCTTCTGAAGAAATGCCAGAGGCATTTTACTTTGAAATTCGTTGAGCACAGGAAGTGGTGTATTAAGACCGGGTAGCTTGACACGGAAAAGACGTCAGCATTTCCCTGGGCCGTCTGGGTTCGGTCTGAAAGTTGTGCAGTCATTCTAGCTGATGCTCAGACAAGCTCCACGGGCCAGGGGTGTTAGAATGGCCCCTTGCGTGGTTATTATTATTATTATTATTATTATTATTATTATTATTATTATTATTATTATTATTAAGTTGTGACTCCCGCTGGCCATTTGCCAGAAAGCGATTTCCGCCAGCGTTGCCAGACGTACGATAATTATTGTATGTGTACGATAATTTCGACCTCTGTACGGAATACGTCTGAATTTTACTGGACTGGTAGATTGCCCGTTTAAATACTGAAGTAATGATACTTTCCTCATGGGTCCTTCCGCGTCCGCGGGTGGCTGGTCCTCCGGGGTATGCTTGGTGTGCTGTGGTCGTCGACCCCGTCCTTGGTAGAGCCTGGGGACGCGATGATCGCGGTGCGGAAGCCTGAATGCTTGGACGCCTGGACATGCTGCTTGCTGAACGAAAATGTTAGTCACTGATTGTCAGTCTGAAAGTCTGTTGTTGACTTGGGGCGGACTCCTGGCTGGAGGGAAATGGCCGCTTTGCTTGAGCCGATTTGCTCCGTGAATGGAGATGACAAGGAAAGATTGACGACGTGAGAGACAGCGTCGGCGGCCCCTCGCAGTGGAGCGCCCCGCGTTGGCCGCCTGCGGCCCGGCCGTCTCGGAAGGCCAATGCGCTCCGTGCCGACCCGGAACAGGGTATGCAAAACAACGCTTCGGAGGCCGGCTTCAAGGGAGATGGACTGCCGTGGGCTGCTGCTGCTATGATCGGCCAGAGAGAGAGAGGTGACATAGAACCCTTGCTATATATATGAGGATTAACTGACGTCATGTTTGACGTCATAGCAGACGTCATACTAGGATTTTTGACCACGTTGAGATCGGATTACGCGTGAGTGGCCTCTGCTTGAACTATGGTCGGGAGACCTCACATGTTTCGACACTGTCTGTACTGTAGATGTACCTATCATCAGATAGGTTGTTGCTTATGTGGCCAAAGTATTTAGCCTCAAGACAGGAAGAAATCAGGAAATGCAACATTTCTGTCCTCCCTTTGACAATCATATTATTGTATTTATATCTTATCTGCATTTATATTTGATGTAGAAATCTATACCATATTGTGACCATACCCATAATAACTGTTGAAGAGCAACAGTACTACATGAAAAAAAAATCACCAAATCATCCACATGCTCAGGTGTTTGATGAGAGAACCACCAACCATGCCCCCTGCTCCACACCCATTTACACTACCTGAATGACAAATAATCCATATTAGGGCTGGGCAATATATCAATATTATATCAATATTGTGATATGAGACTATTATCGTCTTAGAATTTGGATATTTGAACTTACCAGACGACTGTTCCATTATTTGCCTTTACCACTTAATCTTTATTTATCAAAAATCTCATTGTGAAAATATTTTGTGAAAGCATCAGGGAAGGAAACCCTGTGTTTGCATTTTATTTTTGTTTTAATAAAAGTGACATTTCATGGCTTTGAGTGGACATTTAATCCACTTTGTATAAAATACCGAGATATATCGTGTATCGCCACTCAGCATGGGCTTCCTTATCTACCCCCAATGTTTTATGAATAGCCCCGTATTTTTTTTTTTTTTTTTTTAAGAAAAACTGCCCCGGCCCCCAGATCTATTCATCTGTCATTCACTCAAAAATAAATAGCATGATATGATATAGTTGATCAGAAATGCAACAATTTGCTTCCTCTCTCTGTGCAAGTAAGGAAGAGACGTCACTCTCCCTTCTTTATAGGTCCGTTGTCTGTTTGTCTAAAGTTTCCTCATGTTTTATATGAACTGTATGCCAGAAACTGTTTGTCTAAACTTTAGACAAACAGTTTCTGGCATAACAGTTCATAGAAAACATGAGGAAACTTTAGACTCTAAAGTTTCCTCATGTTTTCTATGAACTGTTATGCCAGAAACTGTCCAATATTGGTAACTGTTGGTTAATATTGCTAACTGCCAGTGCTGCCAACTTATTTCCAATGAAAGTATTGGCTGCTCAAAAAGTCCCTAGACGTCGCCAGTCTATGTTTATAAAGAAAAAAGGCCTGCTGGAAATAGAGACTCCACAATACAATTAACTATGTTGCAGGTACCGTAAATTCCGGACTATAAGCCGCGGCTTTTCCCCCGTTTTTGACCCTGCGGCTTATATAACGGTGCGGCTTATCTATGGATTTTTTCCAAAAAAAAAAAAAAAAAAAAAAATCTCTCTTTTTTAGCACTCTTTCTAACTATAAATCCACTTCTGTTTTAATTTCCTCTCTTGCCCTCTTTTCACCACACCGCGGACACTGTGTGCACTGTAAAAAAAAACACAGGTGGTGTTGTGTTATGTTGTTTTGTTGAAATGTTAATAAATGGGAGCTTCCTCAAACAGCCATCTCTTTCCCGACAATCCCCTCTGTGCATGAACCCTTACATATGGTAATTAAACATTAAAACACTTAAAATAGTCCGGTGCGGCTTATATATGTAACAAACAGGCAATTTTGCTGCTGCGGCTTATACTCCGGTGCGGCTTATAGTGCGGAATTTACGGTACTTGCAATTCAAATCACAACACACACTGCAATCCTTTGCAAGTTCAATACTTCCCAACAAGGTGTCAGTCTGAAAAAATTACCGTATTTTTTAAGATCCTCCTTAGTTCAGTTGGGGCTAAAATCGAATTCCCCTGTACTCCTGTTGCCATCCACAGTCGATAACAGGTAGATTGCCTGTATTTAGCAACATCAAAAGGGTATGTTCAGTAGTGGCCATCACAATTAATCTCATGTAAAGAGTCATGTGCGTATATACACTCATTTTTCATTTCATGTCTGACTTGTAAAACTCAGCAAAAATGTTTTCCAATTTATAGACAAGTTTGCCACCAGTATTTTTTTGTCAACACAGAGTAAGAAAGGATTTCAGTAACCTCTGCGATCACTGTTGGTAAGTCACCTACGTAGGACAACAAATAAATACCTGTTTTATAAATGACAAAGATGAAGAATTATATTATTACGGTATATAAGAAGATAGAGTGACATTGAGAGATGGATGCCCTGATGGATCCTGTCTCTGTTTCACTTCTTTGAATAAGAAAATTGCCACACAAAATAAACACTAACTCACTCACCGCGGCTTGAGGTGTGAATACGAGTTAAAATGTTCAAGAATGATTGGAATCTGTGCTGAACGCTTCACAGACTGACTCAATTGCGCACTGCATGGTTGCCATGGTAACTAGGGACTCAACTGCAATGATGTGGCTACAATTAACATAATACAGTAAATATAGACCCTTAGGACACAAATCCATATGGTTAGGAAGATAAAACACTAGACCACAAACCTTCACTCTTTAGTGTGCATTGTTCATGCTTGCAGTAAAGCAAACGCTGGGATGTCACTTTACCCAGTGTGGGTTGGAGACACTGACAGGAGGAGATATCCCCAATGTTTTATTAGTAATTTTCGCAATTGTCACTTCTCAAAAATATGTTTTCAAAGACGGAAGCAAAGGAAATATTTTAGGAAATGTGATGTGTTGTGTTCTTCTTGTCCAGGCAACTTTCGTCATTTGTCGTGTTCCACGAGTTGAATGACATGAACCGCTGTGGAATTGCTCATTTTGTTCAAACAAATAGCCGCTGCGTAAAATAAAATAAAATAAAAAAAGGAATCCAGACTAGAAGGATGCATTATGGGGTGAATAAACTAGTCATCCCAGAGAGAATTGCGGCATCAAAGTCCCGTTGTCACAGAGCTCAGACTGAATAATAACTTTGTGACACTGTCACCTTGTCAGGTGGAAGAGACACGTCACACAAGATGATAAATGGACTGCATTCATAAAGCGCTTTTATCCAAAGTGCTTTACAATGTGCCTGCATTCACACATTCATACACCGAAGGCGGCAAGCTACCACGCTACCACACAGCCATTTGCAGCAATTTGGGGTTCAGTATCTTGCCCAAGGACGCTTCGACATGCAGACTGGAAGAGGCGGGGATCGAACCACCGATCTCTTTTATCCAATGCGATTAGTGGATGACCCACTCTATGACTATACCTACTGAGCCACAGCCGCCCCGATATAGATAGACAAGATAGACGTTACAATGTTGTTGTTGTTGTTGTTGTTGTTGTTGTTTTTTAGATAATTTTTTGGTCATTTTTGTCTTTA
>NC_139631.1:10403573-10413573 GCF_964638095.1 Poromitra crassiceps | reverse complement strand
CAAGGAAGTGGAGTGTGACAGTGGCTGGCCTCGGTGCTGAGTTTGCACCGGCAGAGTTGGCAGCTCGTGTCTCTCTCTGTCCGGGGTGCTGAACCTCTGCCGCTACCGCACGGGGAGCAGTGTGGGTCCTGCACCCTGAAGGCTGATTTATTTTAATTCATTCCATCAGATCCTATTTAATCAGATCAACAGTGATATAATCTCTTTAAGATTCATTATTTCGTATTTACGGGGCATCGTCATCCTGACTTGTGGGTCTCTCAACAGATATTTTGATGCCAAATGAAGTAAGCAAAACTCTCACCTCTTCATTTCCAACTGCTCTTTCAACTATCTAGGTCAGATGGCACTTAGCGAGTCACCTCATGACTGTGATTGCCAGAGGACAAAGGTAGATGCTCTCACACCGCACGTCCTATCCCTCAACCCGTCACATGGAAATATGACAGCCGATGGGGGCGTGTCCTGCTTCGACCCTGCATATTTTAACCTTGTGAGAAGGCGAATAACAATTTCTTATGAAAGGTCATGGATGAGGGGGCCTTTTTCAGAGACACAAACATGCTTTATTCTGGTATATGGATTATTGCATGTGTTGTGCCACCCACGTAGCCTTGTTTCAAGTGTTAACAAGAGATGGTGGGAAAGTTCACTCACTGTTGTTTGCCTTGGCATTTGATCTAAAAAGAAAAATAGGTCAGAAAAAAAGATCCAAAAAGATCCGAACGAGTAAACAAGTAGGAATGCATTAAATATGAGGATGTCAACTCCCTTCATCCCCTCACAAATTGCCATGTGCTCTTCTCACCACAACGCCCTCTGGCATGTGTCTCCTGCCGGAGGTCAAATGGAGAGAAACTGAAATGTGCCATGACATTATAAACAATATCCATAAACTATTATGGGCTATTTATGTATAGCATCCATTGTTTGTTTATCAGCACAATATTTGCCAGTTGAGGTTATAAACATATGTATGTACTGTATGTATGTACTGCATGATGGATGGATGGATGGATGGTCGGACAAACAGACAGACAGACAGACAGACAGACAGACAGGAGACAGACAGACAGACAGACAGACAAAAAGTTGAAAAGGTAGTTTTTCTGCCGTGAAAATATCTAACACCAACAATGTGACATACTCTTATGTATTCCAAAGTGTGAGTGTGTGTCACAATGCTTCTGCTGAAGCCTGACTACCACATATCTCCTCTGCCTGCTTTCCCGATGAGGTCAGATGACTCTTAGCGAGTCCCCTCATGTCTGCGATGGCACCAGGAAGGCTTTTACATCTCCATAACTCCATTTCCTCGGGCTGTAACTTGGAAATATCAGAGCAAAGGCCATGCCCTGCTTGTAGCCGGCATTAGCATTATGAGTTCAGCACATTCTCTCAAATATGATTTTGTGTGATGATCTCCGCTTCACTGGACAGTAAACATCAGGAACTAAAAGAAAGGTCAGGACATATACAGGAGAGGGGTGGACAATGACAGCCATATATACCGTGTAGGACACTCCAAGTTCAGTCATCTTCAGTGTTAGGAGTAACTGTATTAAACTACTTTTTGCAGTACTCTAACTAATATATACAGATAAAGTAACTAACTGTAACGAATTACTAATTTTCAGTAACTTGCCCAACACTAGTAATCTTATCACAGGATTTAATGTCAAAATATACTGGCGCAAAAAGCACGAGCCCCTGTTTTATTTTGCTATTTTAAAGTCATACTTCATTTTGGCGAAACAACAAATAATAAACATTCCACAGTAAAACAAGGAGCCATTTCTTTTTTTTACAAATAATTAATTGAAGAAAAAAGTGCATGGTTTTCATGCTCCAGTGAAACCAATATGTTACTGTAATCAGGAGCAGAAGAGAGTCAAGTCAGCCTAATTACAGGCCGTGTAATGAACCACCTGCTGCGAGACTGTGTCGCTGAAATGTTTATGAACTGGGCCAGAAAAACACACACACAAACACACAAACACACACACACACACACACACACCTACACACGTGTGCACACACACACACGCACGCACACCGATCCTGCTCCACATAAGTTACACACAGCGATAATTTCCAGGTCCCCGCTGTATAAAAAGACACACTTGTGCTCACTCATACAAGCAGCTGCCTGCGTCCACACCTCCACGTGCCACAGATCCTGCTGAACACAAACCTCCCTGAAATAAAGTGCCCGCTGATTGATAACTGAGAGCAAACAGGCGTCAGTGGGCCCCGCTGTGACCGGCAGTAACACCCTTATTTCTGTTCTCCATGCAGATCAGCACTTCCTCTGCTGTTGTGTTTTCTCTGCACAAACACACACACAGACACACTGGTCCCATTGCACACAAATTACCTTCAAATAAACACAGTTGATGTTATCTAATTGTGATCACAAAGAGTAAATGTCACACAGCCAATGTGACCAGCATACCCCCCCCCCCCACACCCCCCACCCCCACACGCACGCACGCAGGCACGCACACACACGCGCACACACACACACACACACACACACACACACACACACACACACACACACACACACACACACACACACACACACACACACACACACACACACACACACACACACTGTAGCTGCCCATACCCTTTTAACTGCGGATGCGGACACACACACAAATTGGCAAGCACATTTGCTCTTTCTCTCTCCTTTTCAGTCTTTCATACTACATTGCTGAAACATGAAGAATAAATATCAACATTTTAACATGACATTAAAGGAGAATTTCGGTTTTTTACACCACGGTCCTCATTTCCAGCTTAAAATATGATGTTTTACTCACCGAAATATGTTTGGCTTCATTCGGATGCCCACGGAAGATTTTGAGCTCCGAGTAGTCTCCTCAAACAGGCTATAACGAGAGCCTGCGGCGAGTGCGGGGCATGCTGCACACGCTCTCTAAATGACACTTTTTCTGTCAGATCACGGTTCATTATGGTTGTAAATATAATTATTTAGCTAATAGCTAGAAGCTAAGCTAACAACAACACAACAGTCAACGTTGATCTGCCCCGGATGGGGTTACAGTGCGTATCTTCCCCCTTCTGTGGTTCCTCAGAAGAAGTGTGGTTTCACAGAGGGTACGAAGTACGACTCAGAAGTACGACTCAGG
Organism: Poromitra crassiceps; assembly: GCF_964638095.1. Lineage (NCBI taxonomy): Eukaryota > Metazoa > Chordata > Actinopteri > Beryciformes > Melamphaidae > Poromitra > Poromitra crassiceps. Next base: position 10,410,415 of record NC_139631.1, on the reverse strand, counting down.
CCCTTTGTGACTGTAATTTTAAGACCAACATATGTGTCACTCATGGTCTCTCTTTCTTTCTCTCTCGCACACACACGCACACACACGCACACACACACACACACACACACACACACACACACACACACACACACACACACACACACACACACACACACACACACACACACACACACACACACACACACACACAGGGCAACACCTAAGGAAGCAGACAACCTTCTTTCTGAAGGTGAGGACATGCAAATTGAAGCCGAAAAAATTTAATGAGAATGGGAATAGTTGAGGCAAGACAGATAGGGACACTCCAGAACCTCACACACACACACACACACACACACACACACACACTCGCCAGCGTGTGCACACGCACACACGCACACACACACGCACACACACACACACACACACACACACACACACACACACACACACCACAGGGAGAGTGAGTGTGGGTGTAAATGTGTGTCTTCCTGTACAAAAACACACAACAGGCCGTGTCTGTAGCGCTCTGAAGTGATGAAAGGCAAGGTGGCCTATTGATTGAATAGTCAGAGTACTGTACAATCACAGCATGATACAACGCTCTTCACGCTTGGCCTACGGGAATAATATCACTTTGGTTATTAAGAAATGTAGCACAATATCAAGTCCATACGTCAACGCGCCCCGTTAAGCTGTCATAGGCGTGACGTAAGTTATAACAGTGCGACAGACATGACAGAGGTCATAAAGCTGCCTGCTGCTATGACTCTGCCATAAACTGGAGTAGCCACTTTAGCCGGGCCGCTGTGATAGTAACATATGTCAGTGGAACTGTTAGCCCACAGTGTCAAGGCAGACATTATGACAAGACTGTGGGCAATGACTTCTCCTTACAATATACAGTATATCAATGACTTCTCCTTACAATATACAGTATATCAATGACTTCTCCTTACAATATACAGTATATCAATGACTTCTCCTTACAATATACAGTATATCAATGACTTCTCCTTACAATATACAGTATATCAATGACTTCTCCTTACAATATACAGTACATCAATGACTTCTCCTTACAATATACAGTACATCAATGACTTCTCCTTACAATATACAGTATATCAATGACTTCTCCTTACAATATACAGTATATCAATGGCTTCCCTATACAGTATATCGGGGGAATACTGCTGGTAAATGTGTGCCTTTGGGTTGGGGTTAGAACAGTCTATCTGCCAATGTCTCACATAGTCAAAAGCAATAGAGCTCAACAGTCACGTGACATTTTTTTGCCCCATTTTTTGGGACGCAAGGATGAACTGATTCCATTTTGGGTATCAAAGGTCAAGGTCACTGTGACCTCTCGAATGCCATTTTCAAGCTCGTTAACGCGATATCTCAGGAATGTCTTGATGGAATTTCTTCGAATTTGCCTCAAGCGTCCACTTGGACTCAAGGATGAACTGATTACAATTTGGTGGTCAAAGTTCAAGGTCACTGTGACCTCGCACACCCAATTTTCCAAGCTCTGTAACGCAACATCACAGGAGCGCCTTGACGGAATTTCTTCCAATTTGCCTCAAATGGAGATTTGGACAAATAAATGAACTAATGGCGGAGGCATAAGTCCGCGTTGCGGTCGTTCTAGTTTTTATAAGCAATATTTAATTTTGGATGTACGTCCTTGATGAACAAACATCACGTTCATCATACTTCCTTTTTTAAAGTGTTCTCATGTGTGCTTTCGCATCTGTCTCCTAATCCTCTCTGTCCTTTTTCCTAAAACCTATTGAAATCAAATAAGATCTCATGAGAGGCGCTGCCCATTCTGCTGGACCAAAGAAGCACAATACATTCCTGCTGCCAATGATTGAGGCATTTATGTGCTTCATTTGCTGCTCCCTGCTTTTTCACTGAGGCCAATACAGGCAGCGCGGCATCGCTCTCTCCCGTTACACTCTGACAGAAACCTGATGACACTTCAAACTGCTTCCTGGACTGGCAGTTATAATGTCCATTATGTAATTGGTGTGTGTGTGTGTGTGTGTGTGTGTGTGTGTGTGTGTGTGTGTGTGTGTGTGTGTGTGTGTGTGTGTGTGTGTGTGTGTGTGTGTGTGTGTGAGAGAGAGAGAGAGAGAGAGAGAGAGAGAGAGAGACAGGGAGGCAGAGATAGTTGGAAACCATTCGTAAATCTATAGTCGCATCGCTTTATCATCCCACGCTTCGTTAAGTAACTCTGTTGCAGCGCAAAACAATCGCTGTTTATTGGGTTCCAGCTGTTGCTAAGCCACCGTAGGAAGGCAGAGAAATGATGCTCTGTCTGTTCACCATTAACAGAGATATCCATATGCCTGCTCCAGATGCCCACTGTCTCTACTACTCACTCATTATCGCCTCTCTGTTACTCGCTGGCATTGTGTAAATCAGATCTGCTGCTGGCAACATTTGGATCTTCAGCTTTCTATTGAGTTTGAAGTGTGCGCTTTGCTAAAGGAAACTTGTTACAAACAGTTGTGGTCATTGTGGTTTGTTATGTACTAAGCAAGATATATGCAGAACGCAATATTCATACTGTACCACGATATTTATTTTGCAAAGAGACTGAGCACAGTGAGCAGTGCACAAGTATTTTCCTTTTTTTAAACAGGGAATATTGTGAGGCATGCCTTTTTTCACTCAAATTGGCACTTACAAATTTGTTTGTGTTTTTTGGGAGGAAACAAAATAATTGACAATCCATTGTAAAATGTCACGAACTCCTGAACTCAATAATGGAAGAAATAAATGAGGTATTCTCAGCTGATAAGATTATGTTACTGTAACATATATCATCTGATAAGATTATGTTACTGTAACATATCTCAGATGATAATATTATGTTACTGTAACATATCTCAACTGATAAGATTATGTTACTGTAACATATCTCAACTGATAAGATTATGTTACTGTAACATATCTCAACTGATAAGATTATGTTACTGTAACATATCTCAGCTGATAAGATTATGTTACTGTAACATATCTCAACTGATAAGATTATGTTACTGTAACATATATCAGATGGTAAGATTATGTTACTGTAACATATAATGTATCAGCTGATAAGATTATGTTACTGTAACATATAATGTATCAGCTGATAAGATTATGTTACTGTAACATATATCAGATGATAAGATTATGTTACTGTAACATATCTCAACTGATAAGATTATGTTACTGTAACATATCTCAACTGATAAGATTATGTTACTGTAACATATCTCATCTGATAAGATTATGTTACTGTAACATATAATGTATCAGCTGATAAGATTATGTTACTGTAACATATAATGTATCAGCTGATAAGATTATGTTACTGTAACATATATCAGATGATAAGATTATGTTACTGTAACATATCTCAGCTGATAAGATTATGTTACTGTAACATATCTCAACTGATAAGATTATGTTACTGTAACATATATCAGATGGTAAGATTATGTTACTGTAACATATAATGTATCAGATGGTAAGATTATGTTACTGTAACATATAATGTATCAGCTGATAAGATTATGTTACTGTAACATATATCAGATGGTAAGATTATGTTACTGTAACATATAATGTATCAGCTGATAAGATTATGTTACTGTAACATATAATGTATCAGCTGATAAGATTATGTTACTGTAACATATAATGTATCAGCTGATAAGATTATGTTACTGTAACATATAATGTATCAGCTGATAAGATTATGTTACTGTAACATATCTCAGATGATAAGATTATGTTACTGTAACATATCTCAGCTGATAAGATTATGTTACTGTAACATATCTCATCTGATAAGATTATGTTACTGTAACATATAATGTATCAGCTGATAAGATTATGTTACTGTAACATATATCAGATGGTAAGATTATGTTACTGTAACATATATCATCTGATAAGATTATGTTACTGTAACATATATCATCTGATAAGATTATGTTACTGTAACATATAATGTATCAGCTGATAAGATTATGTTACTGTAACATATAATGTATCAGCTGATAAGATTATGTTACTGTAACATATATCAGATGGTAAGATTATGTTACTGTAACATATATCATCTGATAAGATTATGTTACTGTAACATATATCATCTGATAAGATTATGTTACTGTAACATATAATGTATCAGCTGATAAGATTATGTTACTGTAACATATAATGTATCAGCTGATAAGATTATGTTACTGTAACATATAATGTATCAGCTGATAAGATTATGTTACTGTAACATATATCAGATGTTAAGATTATGTTACTGTAACATATATCATCTGATAAGATTATGTTACTGTAACATATATCATCTGATAAGATTATGTTACTGTAACATATAATGTATCAGCTGATAAGATTATGTTACTGTAACATATATCAGATGATAAGATTATGTTACTGTAACATATCTCAGCTGATAAGATTATGTTACTGTAACATATATCAGATGGTAAGATTATGTTACTGTAACATATCTGCTTGTTAGGAATTATAACGCTGATAAATGGCTGAGTTGCATGAGAGCACTACAGTTCATTTGATAACTGGAAACAGAATTGAATCAATGAAGATCTGCAACAGAGGAGCAGCTTCAGCTCTGATGAAATTCAGATGCACAGATACTGTGCTGTTACTGTACTGTCTATATGCCCCTCTGAGCTTTCTGACTTAGTATCATGGCTCCATCCTGTTACAAAGATATCTTTTCAGACAGATACTTTAGATGGAACAATGCACTGTGTGTACCACACACACACACACACACACACACACACACACACACACACACACACACACACACACACACACACACACACACACACACACACACACACACACAGACAGAGATCAGTCTCGATAGTCCTTGTTAGAGGGCAGCAATCCTGTGCAGTCCCCCACCTTGTTTACTGCAGATGAAAAGCCTTTTGGTTGGTTTAATTAGGGCGCTGATCTGCTGTGCCAAGTGCAGGGACACGGTTTAATAAGAAGGCTGGCACGCGCACGCACGCACGCACGCACGCACGCACGCACGCACGCACGCACGCACACACACACACACACACACACACACACACACACACACACACACACACACACACACACACACACACACACACACACACACACACACACACAGGATGTCACCTCAAGGGGGAAAATGCAGGGATTCACTTTGAAAATGGGGTTGAAGTTGTCATGATTGGCATGCTATGCCACCCCTGGCCACCAGACCTCTCTGAGTTTGCCCCCATGTCTGCCTGTTTCCCTCCACACCTGTTAATAATAATATGAATTCATCAAATGTACATAGCGCTTTTCAGTGACCCAAAGATGCTGACAGTAAGACTGCATGAAGAACAAACAGAGGGACAAGTGACGAGCAGAACAGAAACATATAAACCAACAAAACTAGAGCTAAACAGGGATGGAAACATACAGGGGGGGGGGGGGGGGCAGAGAGAAGGTGGACAAGAGGGGAAGGCCAGAGGGAGCAGGTAGGGTGGTAGGTGAGGTTATATGCTTAGGAGAACAGATTTAGACGGGATTTGAAGATGCAGGGAGTTCCAGAGACTGGGAGCTGCTCTGGAAAATGCTCGATCGCCAAAGCTGCAAAGTTTGGATGGTGGAACGGTGAGGGGAACAGTGGACGAGGATCAGAGGGTGTTTATCATGTTGTTTATCATGTTTGTCATGGTCCAATCTAGAATGGACCATCAGTCTGTTGCTTTTAAAGAGCATGTGACCACCAGTCTGTTGCTTTTAAAGAGCATGTGACCATCAGTCTGTTGCTTTTAAAGAGCATGTGACCATCAGTCTGTTGCTTTTAAAGAGCATGTGACCATCAGTCTGTTGCTTTTAAAGAGCATGTGACCATCAGTCTGTTGCTTTTAAAGAGCATGTGACCACCAGTCTGTTGCTTTTAAAGAGCATGTGACCATCAGTCTGTTGCTTTTAAATAGCATGTGACCACCAGTCTGTTGCTTTTAAAGAGCATGTGACCACCAGTCTGTTAAAGAGCATGTGACCATCAGTCTGTTGCTTTTAAAGAGCATGTGACCACCAGTCTGTTGCTTTTAAATAGCATGTGACCACCAGTCTGTTGCTTTTAAAGAGCATGTGACCACCAGTCTGTTAAAGAGCATGTGACCATCAGTCTGTTGCTTTTAAAGAGCATGTGACCACCAGTCTGTTGCTTTTAAAGAGCATGTGACCATCAGTCTATTGCTTTTAAAGAGCATGTGACCATCAGTATGTTGCTTTTAAAGAGCATGTGACCATCAGTCTGTTGCTTTTAAAGAGCATGTGACCATCAGTCTGTTGCTTTTAAAGAGCATGTCACCACCAGTCTGTTGCTTTTGAAGAGCATGTGACCATCAGTCTGTTGCTTTTAAAGAGCATGTGACCACCAGTCTGTTGCTTTTAAAGAGCATGTGACCACCAGTCTGTTAAAGAGCATGTGACCATCAGTCTGTTGCTTTTAAAGAGCATGTGACCACCAGTCTGTTGCTTTTAAATAGCATGTGACCACCAGTCTGTTGCTTTTAAAGAGCATGTGACCATCAGTCTGTTGCTTTTAAAGAGCATGTGACCATCAGTCTGTTGCTTTTAAAGAGCATGTGACCATCAGTCTGTTGCTTTTAAAGAGCATGTGACCATCAGTCTGTTGCTTTTAAAGAGCATGTGACCACCAGTCTGTTAAAGAGCATGTGACCACCAGTCTGTTGCTTTTAAAGAGCATGTGACCACCAGTCTGTTAAAGAGCATGTGACCATCAGTCTGTTGCTTTTAAAGAGCATGTG
>NC_139631.1:10393573-10401073 GCF_964638095.1 Poromitra crassiceps | reverse complement strand
TCACTTTTTCACTTGCCTGTGAAATGCCTGTAGCACTTTTTTATTTAACCAGGCTGCTCAATTAATAGTGCAATTTGCAAAATATGTAAAAGCTTATGTGTGTGTGTGTGTGTGTGTGTGTGTGTGTGTGTGTGTGTGTGTGTGTGTGTGTGTGCGTGCGTGCGTACGTGCGTGCGTGCGTGCGTGTGTGTGAGCGTGTGTGCGTGCGTCAGTCAACACAGTCAGAATCAATCACTATCCACCTTATTTTTGAATGCCCCGCTGTAAAATAATTATGGGTGCAAGGCCCCGTTTAGAACGTGACTGATTGTTGCAGCTGGCGCATTTCTTCATTAAAACTCCCACGCTGGAAATAAAAGTTGCTTGTCACAATAAATACACTCGTTTGACGACTTATTTGAGGGAATGTAATAATTTGATCTATCACATCCGCTATTTCTGTTGCTCTTTGAACAACTCGGGATATTTATCGACGAGATTTTTGCCAAGCTGGACGCGCTACAGGGGTTTAGGGTTAAAATCGTTAAACCGTTAGTCGAACTGTGGGAGATTGTTGTTCACTTCACGGAGATCTACGGGCTACAGTATGTTGTGTCTGTAGAAATAAGGTGGATACAATTAAAGGAATAATGATGAAAATTGTGTCTTTATCACTTCCCCTCAACTCAAGCCAGTTGGAACACAGGTGAAGTTTGTTAGTCCATGACCTAACACACAGGGAGGCTGTCAATATCAGTCAAGATCTACATCCACACCATTATTTAGCATTCATCTTCACTACAGCTGTTGTTTTCCAAAAACACTGATCTCTGCTCCTATAGTGACTTCTACTTAGCACACTTTAAAGATGCACAACTTTGATATGGAAGAGGAACAGCAGTTCTTTGCCCAGCCTAGTTTATATGAAAAAGAACACACAGATGAGGATCTTGGACAGACGGACGAAGCTCAGCCAAATCAAATCACCGCTGACAACCTCCTGTGTCTTATGCGATAATGCAGACTAACAAACTTCACCCGTGTTTCACCTGCATGAGTATGAGACGATGACATGAACAATAATTGTCACTTTTGGGTGAACCATTCCTTCAATGTACAGAGATGTTGCTCGATGACGGTGAGTGGTGCAGATACATGGAGACGTGAAGAGCTTCCAGGGTTTGTGCACAAGTGTAACAGATATACATTTTCATCCCACATGCAATAACTGGGCTTAATTGCACTCAATGTAAATGTTGCACTTTATACTTTGCACTCTATTTGAAGGACTCTTTATTGTATGGAATTGTTTGTACACTACGTGGCAGTGACTACGTTTACATGCACACAATATTCCACTATTATTCGGAAAATGACAATATTCTGTGTCAAGTGTCATGTAAACAGCATATTCCAGTTGCATTTTCCGAATTTGCCCTTTTTCCGAATTTAGCATTTTCCGATTAAGACATCTGGGTTATTCCAGTATTATTCGGGAGGATTCTTTGATTATGTATACAGCGCATTCGGAATATGCGTCTCAATCAGGGCTTTTAGCGCAGTTTGTTTGTTTCTATCTACATGGCTCTGGTTTACATCAAAAATGGGTGTGGCCTGAGCAAGGAGCCCGCCCCCCTGGCCCACATTTGTTTTAAGTCGCGGCTGGTAGGATCCCATTGAAAGATGGTCTCTAGTGGTTGTATTGTTTTATTGTGCATTGCTGCAAAACGAATTTCCCCTTGAGCTGAATACTGGCACACAATAGTACAAGAACTATATGACTCTCAGACATCAGCCCCAGACAATGGAATGCTACAGTACAGTACAGGACAGTAAAGTACAGTACAGTACAGTACAGTACAGTAGGGTATCAAATCCAGCAATCTCTTGATCCAATTAATCGCTGCAAGATTAGTGATGCTAATAATCTCCTGATTGTATTATCTTCACAAGCAGTGGGATTCTGTGTGTGTATTATAATAGTTATGTTTATATCTGGGGTGGAGGAGTGAGCTGACGTTACGGTGTGTGTGTGTGTGTGTGTGTGTGTGTGTGTGTGCACGTGTGTGTGTGTGTGTGTGTGTGTGTGTGTGCACGTGCGAGAGAGAGTTGGTGTGTGTGTGTGTGTGTGCATGTGTGAGAGAGAGAGTTGCTGTGTGTGTGTGTGTGTGTGTGTGTGTGTGTGTGTGTGTGTGTGTGTGTGTATTCTTATGTGCCTGCATCCCATTATCTATGTCATTAACACCAATAATGACACTGAATACAGGCACCTCAGGCTATGTTTTTAGGATCTCTTGCTCTGTCTCACACACGCACGCACGCACGCACGCACACGCGCGCACACACACACACACACACACACACACACACACACACACACACACACACACACACACCTAATTGTCTTCTGGCTTGTATCACTGCCTAATTGTGAAGGGAATAAGTCTTGGTGTGGGTGATCACATGGGCCCCAGCTCATTGACACTGGGTTAAAGACCCATTAAGTTGACCAGTGGAAACATTGGGAGCAGCAGGGTGAAAGGCAGAGTAAGGCTGCATCACACATAGCATTTCCCCTCAAATGCCAGTGCCCTTTTCTCATTCAAAGTCAAAGGAACTGGCCGCACAAAGGCCGTTCATTTTTGTTTTTCTTCTTCTTTTTTTCAGAAAAGCACTGGGCTAGTGATACTGGACATAATTGGAAATATCAGTAAGCCTTTGCTTGTTGCACAACACATGAGTACCGCAGGAATGAGTCCAGAACACCTGGATGTTAGCAGCACTTCTGGCTCTTACGTGTAAAAGTCAATGGGGTTTTTGTATGGGCATTTTGGTTAAATGCTTGAAATAAGGTCTGTGGTTAACAAAGGTTTATGAAACAGCGAAGTTTGTGTTCATCAAGATAATCTTCACCAATGAGGACCACTTATTATTTTCGAAGCGTGAATGTGTTTTTTAACGGGCGGGCGGGGGGGGGGGGGGGGGGGGGACTATATCGAGTCCTCCTCCATTGTATTCAGTTTCTGCATGATCAAACCTCATGAGACCACCGTGGCCACGTTAGCTTTGTGTGTGCGACATGGATACAATGGAGGAAGACTGGTTTTGCATGAAATCGTCGATCAAATGTTTCCACTAACAGAGCGATCGCATGGCGTCAGAAGACTTGGATCTTTTGCCCCTTTGGAAACCTAATGGCCTCCGTCAACTGCAATTGTTTGGGAGAAAGCTTCTCTGGCACTGAGCCAAGTGAACTGCTAAGTTTTATGAAGAAAAAACACTCATCCGACTTTGCACTGGCATGTACAAAGTTTGAACAACCCCAAAGGGCTCCGTTTATTCACTTTGTAGCAATGGTTCATTGTTATTGTGAAAATAAAACCAACGAAAATCAAACTGCAACAAAGTAACAAAGCTCACCTCTGCTTTGGCTCAGAGAAGTGGATGAGAGAGAGGAAGAAAGGCTGGATGCTGTGTGACCTTTCTCAGGTCCTCCCTGCCTATAGCATGAATTAAACATCAGTGCTAAAAGTGGAAGTTACATGGGGGCAAAGAAAAGTTATCTGTGTATGTTAGACCCCTCTTCTGTGTGTGTCTTTCTGTTTCTGTGAATCTATGTGATTGATAGATAGATAGATAGATAGATAGATAGATAGATAGATAGATAGATAGATCGATCGATCGATCGATAGATAGATAGATACATAGATAGATACATAGATGCGTTCGGTTATTCAGAGCGCTACACTCTCGGAGTGGCAGAGCGCCCCAAGAGCAGATGAACTGCTAAAATGGTAAAAAAAACACAGAGGAAGAGAAGGGAGGAGAGGAGCTGAGAGCAGATGTGAGCTGTTTGTATGTATGTGTAGCAGTTAGCTAACTGCTAGCCAGTTGCATGTGTTTCTAAAACAAATGACCCGTTGGTTAATTCATACAGAAAGAGCATGCTCTGCCTCTTTGAACACCCGCACTCTCATTTTAGTGTAGAGCGTCAGAGCGTCAGATTTAGTGTCATGATTCCGGAGGAGCTAAGCTGTGGGCGGCACAGCTCTCTCTGCTCTCACACCTGTCTTGGATCTAGGCCAAACTCATTTTAGTTCACGGGCCACCTGGGATCCAATTTGGTCTCAAGTGGGCCAGACAAAGAAAACCAATCCATAATAACCTATAAATAACAACACCTCCCAATTTCCCTCTTTCTTTTAGTGTAAAGAATAGGCCTACAGGTACATTTTAGGAACACGCTTCACAAAGAGTTATCTCAGCTGCCATATGGCCTATCTGATCAACTCTACTAACTGTGCATTACAATTGATGGCAACTGTGCAATTCTTCTCTGTATTCAAGGGTAATGAAAATAGTTGATCATTTAGTGATGAATACAAAAAAAATCATATGCTACTTAATATTAGCCTGATATTCAAACTGCATCGTCAATTCATAAACTCATTGCCTCTTTGTCTGAGATTGCGCTCACTTCAGAGCATTTCCATGAGGTGGGCGGGCTTTGGTCTACCCTAACCAATCGGCAGGGCAGCCGCAGCAGTCTTGCTAGTCACAAGCACAAGCTAACGTAGCTAGCTAATGCTAACCAGCTTTTCCACGTTAAGCAGCTAAAGTCAGCCGACTTTGTACTTGCCATTTTAATATGAGTCTTATCGTACACTGCAGTGAGGAATAAGATGTTCATTAAAACAAAAAGTCTGCTTTTCTCTTTTGATTATTTTGTGGGCCATTTCACCTTTATTTATTTTTAGATATGACAGTAGGCAGACAGGAAAGGTGGGGAGAGAGAGAGGGGATGACATGCGGCAAAGGACCACAGGTCGGATGCGCGAAGGACCGAGCCTTCGTGGTATGCATGCTACCAGGTGAGCTACCAGGACGCGCGAAAAGTCGGCTGTTTAACGTGGAGAAGCTGGCTAGCTTTAGCTAGCTACGTTATGTTGTGTAATCTTTATGCCTCTTAAGATCACATAATGACGAGACGGAGAGCAGAATATTAGTAACGTGCTTTACTCTTTACTTTACGTCTGACCGTTACATGTCCATCACATAAACCGGTCCGTGCGGCAACATCAACCTATGACTAGAATCCACATTATAGGATACATTAGCTTTGACCACAGCTGTTTCTGTTGTGCATGAGCATGACTGACAACAGCGTTAGCCAATCAGCGCCCGTGATTGGATTTTCAACCGGAGAAAAGGTGTTTACTCATGGCGATTGGCAGACCACAACTGTGGAGTGGGCGTGGCTTCGAAGGTCTGGAGCCAGGCTAACTTAATATTGTAACTTGCTCCTGAAACCTGGTACACTCAATTACAGGTGTCAAATCCTGAGCTTGAAATGTTGGATTGAAAGACTTCTCAGTGCAATTTTCACACTTTGCAAAGTCATCCTGCCGGCCAGATTGGGAGCTTTGGTGGGCCGGTTCTGGCCCTCGGGCCGTATGTTTGACACCCCTGATCTAGGCTGGTGGCAACGCTATAAGCATGTCGACGAGCTGAGAACTTCATTGGATCGTTAAACAGCTATTGGGAGTCACTTCCTAATAGCCTGTGGATCAGTCTCAGAAAAACCACAGTTAGTGTATATTGTATCTTGTTAAGAAGTAGTCTTGTTCTAGTTCTAGTAATTCATCCAGCTACGTGTAATCTCAATCTCTTGTCGTGCTGCTGCCTGTGGACTGAAAACCTCTCCTCTCATAGACTCTATCCAGCCAAATCCAGCCACCAGCCTCGATCTGAGGACCTCAAGTCCCAACTCCCGACCCCCACCGTGCCGGGCCCCACCGGTTTGGACTCGCCACAGCCTCTGCAAGCCCAAGCCTCTACCAAGCAAGCTCTCAAGCCCAAGCCTCTACCAAGCAAGCTCTCAAGCCCAAGCCTCTACCAAGCAAGCTCTCAAGCCCAAGCCTCTACCAAGCAAGCTCTCAAGCCCAAGCCTCTACCAAGCAAGCTCTCAAGCCCAAGCCTCTACCAAGCAAGCTCTCGTAATTTGGCCTTGAAGCCCCCCTTGTAAAGACTATCTCTCAGTAAAGAACATTGAACGCTGCCTGGGTTTTCTTGTCTGCTCATTTGGGGTTTTTGAACCAGTCTTGGTCACAACAGTAAGACTTTGTCTATCCACACAAAAGGCTTATTTCTCACACACACACGCACGCACGCGCGCACACACACACACACACACACACACACACACACACACACACACACACACACACACACACACACACACACAAGTAGAGGTGTCTATATTTCTCTATCATATAATTGTTCGATGTGTTATTATTACTACTGTAATTTGTTACTGTTGTGTCAGCTAGCCCTCCTTTCCCTGTTCTCTCCATATAGTCTCCCATACTCCTCTATACTCCCATAATCTTCCATACGCTTTCTCCTCTCCCACATTTCCCATTCTTTCCCCACCTCCTCCCTCCCCCTGCTCTCTAATCTGCTACTGATTAAACAGCATGATTATTGCACAGGTGTGTCTTGGGCTGGCCACTCTCAAATGTGCAGTTGTATCACCAGATACGGACTGCTCTTCAAAAAAAAGCATAAATACCGTATGTGAGATCCATAGTTCAGTGCCCTTTTTATAGCTCAAGGTGCATCATCTGAATTTAGCAACGATGCGTCTGTGCTGCCTTGATAAGATAGTTTGCACATATGGCTTTGTATGAAAAGCAGTTTTAAGTAGGCTATGAGTGTGCAGTTTGTTAGCCTCTGGTTTATTTATGTTCCAAACCATTCATGTGTGGGCGTACGTATTCCCATTCATCCTTCCACACCCATCCCAGTTGACATTCGCTCCACGGCTTCACAAAAATCGGCACAGCTCCGATTCCCCCCGAGTGTTCTGAGGAGAGCATTTTGTCAGCAGCCCCCGCAGACGAACATCCTCCTTTTCTTTCTGTCCTTTGAGTCACGCTGATGTGCAGAAAGCAAAGTGGTCAAATCCAAAGGGCGAAGGAGCGAGTCAATCATCTCGTTTCATCCTGTCACCTCGTTTCATCCTGAGCGTTTGACTCCACTGAGTGTTTGCTTAATAGAGACACATGCCTTGCTTTTGACATCCAATGTGAAGGCTTGTAAAAGGAATATGTGTGTGTGTGGGTGTGTGTGTGTGCGTGTGCGTGTGCGCGTGCGTGTGCATGGGTGAGTGTGTGTGTGCAGAGAGTAATTAAGGAGAATTTCAACTTCCTGCAGACATCTGAACACGCCCTCGGCTTGACAGATGTAGAGGTCAGCTAATGTCATGTCATATATCTATAATAAATCTATAATAAAGTTGACGTTCACTGTCTGTGTGCATGTCTGCGTGTCTTTAATGCACGCCCACACCCCAGCTCGGATTGGGCTAAAAATATGCATGGTGGTGGGTTATGGTCTGGGGAAGGTCAAGGGGCAGGTCGTAAAGTCCTGGAAACCACCTGGACATTACTATCATTTCCCGGGCCAAGCAAAAGGTGGCGTTGTGTTGCTTTGTGAACCTGGGCAACGCCTGGTACATTG
>NC_139631.1:10383573-10388573 GCF_964638095.1 Poromitra crassiceps | reverse complement strand
CACAGCACCCAATCTGGGAACCCAGAGTCTATTTTTATTTGAAAAATAGACTCTGGGACAGCCCTACCTTTTTTCCCGGCTTCCTGTACACAACGCTTCTCCGGACAAAATTCTTGAAACAAACAAACAAACAAACAGTCCACATTGCCAAATTTATAGATAGATAGATAGATAGATAGATAGATAGATAGATAGATAGATAGATAGATAGACAGACAGTTTCATCTCCTTCAAGTTTTTAATTCGACGACTTAATAGTTGTTTGGATAAGTTACTAATTTCTAAGTCATTCGGACAAGTTATACTTGATTTATAGGTCATAAGTCATCATTTATAAACTTAGAAATTGGCAGCCAAAAACGTTCTTCCATTTGCCATTCAGGGCTTTCCATAGCTGGATGAACAGATGCATGAAACAGCCCAAATCCCTTTCATATACTGATGGAAATGTGTGGATTGACCATAAGACTATAATCAAAATGGTATTTTATACAGTATATTGTGCTACTTTTACCTCACTACTTCACCTTCATCCTATCATGAATAAAACTATTCCTCTGTTTAACGAAGACGTGGATTGTCAGGATGTACGGATGCATATTCCTGAGAAAGTACGGTGGAGAAGTGAGAGCGGATCAGAGCAAAGCTAAGAAGGCAGAGATGCATGGAGCAGATGGCCCTGTGCTCTCAGGTGTACGGAGACCCACGGAGAAAGATCTGTTGCACAGAGGGAGGGAGGCAGGGACGGCTGGAGAGAGGGAGGCACTGGAAAGAAACGGAAGAGAGGATTGAGAGATCTGAAGCCCGCAGGGAGAGAGAGAGGGATGGATGCGGCGGATGAGAAGGTGAGGTGAGAGGCAGAAGGATACGAGGAGATACGAAGAGAGATTAAGGGCGGGGTCGGAGGCAGGGGACGGGTGGACGGAGGGAGGGAGGATAAAGAGGGATGGGAGACGATTTGGAGGGCAAACATGAGACGAGGACAACGCCGGAGCGGTGGACAGATGAGAGGCGGGGGGATAGGGATGAAAGGAAAGAGGGTGGAGGACAGAGAGAGAGAGAGAGAGGGCAACAGAACGGAGGGATAGAGAGAGGGGAAGATCACTCAGAGACAGATCAGCGATGGAGAAGTTGAGGAAGAGAGGGACAGAATGAGAGAAGGGCGGGGGAGAGAAAGAGAGAGAGAGGAAAGTGTGGCTGTATGGATGGTGCAATGTGAGGGACACTTTGGCTGTGAGCTCAGAAACTCCTCTATTAGGAGATAGATTTCAGTTTACATCACACTACTGCTGCAGTGCCCTCTTGAGGACCAATTCGAAACAACAAGATGCCCCGGGCAATTAGTAGCAAACAGTAGCTGTCTAAGAAATGTTAACATCTCAAAAACTACATCACATCGCTTATTATTGACATTGTCTCATGAACTAGGACCCGGACCGGAAAACCCACAAGCAGACACAGAGTCAGAGAAACAGTTCAAGGGTGTTTACTGAAGCAAGGTAGATGTTACAGCTAGGGGCACTGAGGCCGGAATGTGCAACAGGTTGTGGAGCAGGAACTGAGCAGCAGAGGAGGAGACCAGCAGGGTGGAGAGTCTCCACTGGAGACCCGGCTCCAGGCTGTAGGGTCGAGGCTGTAGTACGGCAGGCGGGCTGGAGACGCAGCAGGCCAGGTGGTGGCCGCTAGAGGAGGAGGAGAGGAAGCAGCCAGGCGAGCAACACACAGCAATAGAGTCCTCCTGACATTAGAAGAACGGCTTGACAGAGACTTGGTTTGAAAATAGTTCTAGAATAATGCAATACAAAGGTACTTATGTTTTTCTGGACTGGCCGACAGGCTAGAGGGCAAGTGCTGCATACTAGCAGTTTAACGATCTGACAATGGTCTCAGCTCCCAGCCATGGTTAAGTAGACTGCAGCTTGACAGCCATGCTCCTCCATGCCATGCCACGCCTCCAGCTCCTCCATGCCACGCCTCCAGCTCCTCCAAGCCAACCGGTAGACAGGTAGAGAGAGGAGAAGGGGAGGAAAGCAGACAGCCTAGCAGCATAGCAGCCATGATCATGATGCATGACACACTTTTAAAATGATAGAGTGAATTGTGACATCATGCACTCTAGCCTGGCTCCATAGGATCCCATTATAAAGATTGAAAAAAGTATCAAATTTAAAAGATCTTTCAACAAAGTACAAGAGAGATCAAAGCGCTGAGTATGAATAATAAAGTACTAAAAGCGTTGACCCATTAAAAGTTTGAACGATGTTTCATTTCTGGGTTCCCATGGCAGAATGATGATACTGACATACTGTGATCATTCAACCCGCTCTCACTCCCGGGGCCTCAAAATGCCCTCAAAAAATCTGTCACCACCCTCGGCGTCAATCCGTCAAGCCCGCTCGGCGTCATTATTGCCGACGTGTCGCGTCCCCGTAGTGTTCCCGATTTGTAACTTTCTCGTCACGAGAAAGCAGAACCCTACGCCAACAAAGTTGCTTTTGTTGCACAAACCTAAGGTTATTTTACTTGCCTAAAGCCAACCGAGTTGTTGTGCTTGCCTAAACTTAACCGGCGATTTGATCCGTGGCTCCCGTGAAACATCACCGGGCCAAACCGGGCCGGAGAGCCACGATTCATGGCCGAGGAGAGCGAAGAGAGCCAGTGCTCAGAGCGCTGCTGGTGTCTGTGCTGGAGGAGGAGAGCGAAGAGAGCCAGTGCTCAGAGCGCTGCTGGTGTCTGTGCTGGAGGAGGAGAGCGAAGAGAGCCAGTGCTCAGAGCGCTGCTGGTGTCTGTGCTGGAGGAGGAGAGCGAAGAGAGCCAGTGCTCAGAGCGCTGCTGGTGTCTGTGCTGGAGGAATGTGTGTGATCAGAGCGCTGCTGGTGTCTGTGCTGGAGGAATGTGTGTGCTCAGAGCGCTGCTGGTGTCTGTGCTGGAGGAATGCGGGTCGGCAATAATGACGCCGAGGGCCTGACAAATCAGCCTATTTTGACTGGGAATCAGAACCTGTTGTGACAATTTCATCCGGGACTGGACCCATTTAGGTGTTCTAGTCCCGGGGCTCTAATCAATGTCTTGCTTGCACCTGTTTTACTTCCTGCGTTTTAGACACAAAAATGGCTGATTTGGGTGGGATGTGAAATAGGCTAGTTTGAAAAAACAACCCTGGACTGTCATTTCTTCCTTAAATGACCTGAGAAATACACAGGCTGCTCTGCAACGTTTGTCTTTCTCGCTCTCTCTCTCTCACACTCCCCTCATTCTATCTCAATCTCTCTGTCTCTCAATCTCTCTCTCTCTTTCACACGCCACTTTCAACACGTCACACTCCCCTCGTTCTATCTCAATCCCCTCCCCCCTCCCCTTTTAAATCGTTTTATACGCATCATGAACTTTTCAATATATTTCTGGGAAATTATTTATCTGCGTGCCTCTCCTGTGTGTCTTAGAGATGAGGGAGGGAGGGGGAGAGAGACACAGAGGGAGGGGGAGAGAGACACAGAGCCAGATGCAAAGCGACAGATCGATTCAGAGAAATGCCACACTGTGGAGGATGCTCCTGCCTTAAAGCGTGTTCCCTCTCATTTGTGAAGGCTCAGTCAATACAATTAGCAAGCAATGCTCCAGTGTGGCTGCTCACACGCACACACACGCACACACACACACACGCACATGCGCACACACACAAATCACTCATAAAGCTGGACTTCAGACTGACACACACACACACACACACACACACACACACACACACATGCCTGTCATACATGAAGCTGTCTCAGTGTGTGGCCACAGATTGACTGGTGCCTGGGGGAAGCTGTCCTTTCCCATTAACTTCTCACTGTCTGTGAGAATGTGTGAATGGATATTTTTCCACCAGCAGTGTGTCTTCAGAGTGTACAAAAGGAGGTTGTGTATCCTTGTCTTGTGTGTGTAGTGTACAGTATGTGTTCACGTGTTTATGTGCATGTCCTATTGTATGTGTGTGTGTGTGTTCATAGTGTGTGTGTGTGTGTGTGCGTGCGTGCGTGCGTGTGTGTGTGTGTGCACGTGCGTGTGTGTGTGTGTGTGTGTGTGTATGCTCATATACATAAAGAGCATTTTTTTTATTTGAAAATGTATCAAATGAAATCTGGGGGAGCCAGTTTCAATGGGCCTGAAGCAGCTGATAAAATTAATAATAGTATCGTTATCTATAATTTACAGGTGATGCTTAAAGTCCCTGGAAACCAAAATCCACAAAAACGTTCTAACTGTGTTATTTAGGGTCTTATGTTAGTAATTTTGTGCCTCCGAAATTATTATACATTACTTTCAACCCAAAGCCTTAAAATCGACACTTTTCTACAAGATTCTACAAAGTACTTCCTCATTGAAGACAGCAGTGCGCGAGGTGCTAAAACGCAGGAGCTTATGACGTCATAAGCTCTATATAACCTTTGTACACGCGCGCAATCTGCCCTTCTCCTTTTGTCCGTTCTTTGCCCCCAGTGACAGCGCTCCCTCGCTGTCCGTCTCCCTCCCACTCTGTGTGCCGTCGTGCCAAGCGCTATGCTTCTCTCTCTCTCTCTCTCTCTCTCTCTCTCTCTCTCTCTCTCTCTCTCTCTCTCTCTCGACTAGTGAGAGAGAGAGAGAGAGAGAGAGACACACAGGCTGGTGACGCGAGGTTACTCTCACACACACACACACACACACACACACACACACACACACACACACTCGTGCTGTGGACACACAGCACTCATCTCTTTCTCCGTTTCCCTCCCCCCCTCTGTCTCGCGCTCTCTCTCTCGGAAAACCTGCTGTAGACGGGACACGCCCACACAGTCCGCGGGAGAAAATACACTCTAAAAAATAATAGATTCTCATGAGTTCTGCCACGACTGTCAAACCTAAATTTATATACTTTGCGACGTTCATCATCGTTCAAATTTGGCTGGTGCCTTATTAACATAGGGTCCTGTGATGTGATGAACTCAAAATGCTAAATAATAAAGAAATATTTC
>NC_139631.1:10341073-10376073 GCF_964638095.1 Poromitra crassiceps | reverse complement strand
GGGTGCGGCCTTTGCGGGACTCCTAAACGGCAATTTTTGCGCGATCTGTGTGTGAAAGAGCCTATAGACAGCAAACTGTGCTTTGACACAGATACTGATGATGATGTCTTACTGTATGTAAGAAGGGTCAACAACATTGTTTTGCCTTTCAATGACAAGACACTAACGACCATTACAAATCTCTTAGTCAAGGCCGATGTCCACCGGCTGCGTTGCAGCATCGTGCAGCTGCCTGAACAGACCCACACCAATGTAATGCCCGGGCATGCGGGATCCGACAAAAATAGAACAGGTGCATATTTTTTTCCCATACCGCATGTATTGCCCATCTATTAACATGGGCGAGAGTCTGTTCCGGCAGTTTTACCGGATCCGCACAGAATTTAATTGTGTATTTGATTGTCTTTTGGATTCTTCTTTGTGTTGTCTATTGCTGTGTGGCTTTTTGGCCTGCAGAACAATTGGCCTGTGAGACAAATAATATTTATTTATTTTTATTTGTTTACTTTTAGTTTTAGGTTTTTTTGTGTGGCATCTGACAGCAGTGACAGCGCAGCATTGTCACCTATAACTATGATAAAATGACAATTACAGCGCTGTTTAATTTGGAGGAAATACAGCGGAGAAACTTTTATAATAATTCAACAGTGTATT
Source organism: Poromitra crassiceps (assembly GCF_964638095.1). Classification (NCBI taxonomy): domain Eukaryota; kingdom Metazoa; phylum Chordata; class Actinopteri; order Beryciformes; family Melamphaidae; genus Poromitra; species Poromitra crassiceps. The sequence goes on along the minus strand of NC_139631.1, from coordinate 10,375,419 downwards.
GACTGAGGTGTAAAATGAACTGCTCTGTCAACGAATGATGTATGTCATCCTAATAGAATTGCCTCATTTCCCGCTCATGGCCGTGTGTGTGTGTGTGTGTGTGTGTATGTGTGTGTGTGCGTGTGCGTGTGCGTGTGTGTGTGTGTGTGTGTTTAGAAAGCTGTCTACAGCCCTATTAGCCGTGCTGACAGCTGATAAAGATGAAAGACACACACACACATCTCACACCACAGCTCTCTCTTTCCTTCAGTCTCTCACTTTCTCCCATACATCCATAAACAAACGTGCAACACACACCAATTAAGGCAAGCACATTTGCCCCACACACACACACACACACATTATGCTGACTCTCATGCTCTGCCCTCAAATTGCATCCAAAACAGAGACACCTTAATGCCCCTCTCTCTCTCTCTCTCTCTCTCTCTCTCTCTCTCTCTCTCTCTCTCTCTCTCTCTCTCTCTCTCTCTCTCTCTCTCTCTCTCTCTCTCTCTCTCTCTCTCTCTCTCTCTCTCTCTCCCCCCCCCCCCCCCCCCCTCTTCTCTTATCTATCGTAGAAATGTACATTGTGTTGTCCAGGTGGTACGATTAATGTTTGGTTGTCCTAGCAGTAAAAGACATGGATACACAAGCAACATTATATTTGCAAATGCTTCCTTATTATCAAGTTTCTTAGACACCAGAGCAAAGAAAAAGTTTGAGGACAGCAAACAGCAGCGCTAATAACGATTCCCCCTGGAGGCTTGACGCCAAACAGGCAGTTGGCCAAAGTAAAAAGCTTGCTTTTTTCTGACTATGTACGTGCGCGTGCCAGGGCCGGTTCCAGAACCAGATGACTAAGGGTGCATCCAAGATAGGAAGGGGTGCAGATGCCCGGCCGAAGGCCGGGCCCACTCGGGTGGCCGGCCGAAGGCCGGCCGCCCGAAAAATTTGACATGTTATTTTACTAAAAATAATGCATTTGACCATCATTTCAAGTAGAATGATACCACCCAAGCAAGAATATTTCAAGTGTTTCAAGTGCTTTACTGAAATATTTGGACCATATAATGATAATACAATTATCTCAACCTTAAAAGGTTACATATAGGTGCCAAAAAGCCATAAAATCACATCAAAGAACAAAGAAAAACAACAACGATAATTCAAGTTTAAACAGTAAGTGTGCAGCTGTAGCATTTATTTAAAAAAAAAAAAAAAAAAAAAAAATTTTTTTTTTTTTTTACTTTTCAACTGAGCATGCAGACAATTAAAATAAGGGTGCAATGCATGCTTTTGCACCCCCGTAGAACCGGGCCTGGCGCGTGCACACACGCACGCGCACAGACACGCGCACACACGCACGCGCGCACACACACACACACACACACACACACACACACACACACACACACACACACACACACACACACAGCGCTTTCTTAATCAGAACAGCTTGTCTTAGTGACTAGTACACAAGTTTTCATGGACCATTAACTTGCTCCAATTAAATCATGAAGCAATATGTTGTTTTCCTACCAAAGAGTTGTTGCATATTCTTCATCCGCCCTCTGGGAGGACACCTTCGTATTCGTCATCCGCCCTCTGGGACGACACCTTGAGTCTTCTCCTGCGTCTCATCCCTCCGCTCATTCACATAATGGCTGTTGGAGGCTTCTGATCACTTGCAATATGCTCAATCAACATTTGGTCACAGTCAGAGATGGAGTGGGGGGGCAGCGTCTGGCACTTATGCCTATAGTCTCACAGTAGCCAGCCCTAAATAGATATCTACGTCTGGTGCACAACTCTTAAAAAGTGGTTAAGGACCACTAAGACCAAAACAAAATGCGTGACAGGCTGCAGGCATATGAATTGACCAACCACGGACCTCCTTATTTGCCCGACGCAAGTCGTGGGCGGTACATTTTGAACGATGCTGCACCAATGTGCGCAAGAGAGCTGGGCTTCCACCATGATACTATTGGAGCCAGGGGATTTGCTCTGGCAAAACCCGGAAATGCTGACTCGTGATTCAGACCCTCCATCGCTGGAAGTGTGCTGACGTAAGATGTTGGCTCTGACCACGTGAGACCAGCTTAAGCCCTGAAAGTTTTCTTGAAAGCCTCAAATCTTGTAGGTCTCTAAAATAAGTTGAACTTGATGTCATTTTCCCTCAGTCTCCTCTGACTGGACTGGCAAATTAGCGGAGCAAAATGTCTCTTACTGGGGGGAATTAATCAGAGATAAATGAGTGGAGCCGAGAGAGGACCAGATCAAATAAAGATGATGCTGCTGTAAGATAATAATATATGTCCATGTCTTTTATCCAACAACGCTATTCCCTAAAGGAATCTAATCTAATCTAAGTAACTGTTCTTCTGTTGGCCTAACATTCAATTCAGTGTATTGAAGAGCATTTACTTGGCATTGTTGGGGGATCCTTGGTTTGCAATTAGAGCAGTGCAGATTATTATGGCATGGATTCAAATGTAGCAGATTTGCCAGCTAATCATTCATTCTGTGAACTCTATTCCAGCATAATATAACAGAAATAGATTTCAAGATGTAATGCCAAATGTTGTATGTCGTTGTTTGTTGTTTAGTCCTACACTATGTTATGTAACTTAGAAATAGTAACGTCAGACAATGTTGGCCTTGTTTTAGGTGGCAGGAGTGAAAATGAGTTATCCTCCATTTGTTGTGTTATGGTTCCAGAATGATTAGGAACAATTAGATACAAAATAGGATCTAGGCTCTACAAGATGACCCCCCCCCCCCCCCACTCCAGCATACGTTACTTTACAGCATCAGCTGGACTACACTCGTTACATTAAAGTATAATAGCTGCTTCTAGAACTTTTTACTCTATTATATTACTCATGTTAACTACATTGTGCACCACTTGGACTGTAAATGCCTATTTAACACTGATCCTATTCGTGTATATATTATTGGACCACACTTGCAATTTTGTGTATTTGTCTTTAGATATCTTCTTTTTATCTTCTGAATATTGATAGGACCGCTACGCTGCATACTCACACAGACAAATTCCCTGTATGTAATCTTTGCATATTGTGGCAATAAAAGTGATTCTGATTCTGATAAGATGAGCGTTCTCCCATTCTTCAACCCCTCTGGGGATACACAAATGGTTAAATGACTCTATGAATCAATCTTACAATGTTACCATATTGAAGGGTGTTTGTCACAGTGTAGCCATACAGTAGATGGGAAATGACTTGGGTGTCTTCATCAGTCATGTGGGACAGCATACAGCCGTCTCCCTCTGGTGTTTCACATATGGCTGGATGGAGTTTGGCACCTCTCAATATGTTCGTCTGTGTCATAGATTTCATTCACAATATGGTTTGCAAAGGCAAATATGGTGTCAGATTTCTTCGCCAACACTTGAGGAGACAAGACTGCCTCTCCCAGTCTAGACTGCCTCTCCCAGTCTACACTGTGTCTCCCAGTCTAGACTGCCTCTCCCAGTCTACACTGCCTCTCCCAGTCTAGCCTGCATCTCCCAGTCTAAACTGCGTCTCCCAGTCTAGACTGCCTCTCCCAGTTTAGACCGTGTCTCCCAGTCTAGACTGCCTCTCGCAGTCTAGATCACCTCTCGCAGTCTAGACTGCGTCTCCCAGTCTAGACTGCCTCTCCCAGTCTAGACTGCCTCTCCCAGTCTAGACTGCCACTCCAAGTCTAGACTGCCTCTCCCAGTCTACACTGTGTCTCCCAGTCTACACTGCCTCTCTCAGTCTAGACTGCCTCTCCCAGTCTACACTGTGTCTCCCAGTCTACACTGCCTCTCTCAGTCTAGACTGCCTCTCCCAGTCTAGACTGCCTCTCTCAGTCTAGACTGCCTCTCCCAGTCTACACTGTCTCTCCCAGTCTAGCCCTCCCAACACATCGCATGGAAGGCTGACATTTCTTTGACACATGGTTGGGGAGTAGAAGGATCAATTTAATGACAATACAGAAATCAGATTATTAAAGAAATTGCACATGCATTGTAATCAGTTAATTTTACTGCGGAGGGAGGGGGCGGGGGGGGCGGGGGGGGCGGGCAGTAATCAGATTATATACATTTGACAAAAGATATACTACACATCTTGAAATAACAGTTGTTGGTGGGTGCAGATTATGTTAATATCACTATTAAAAGTCTCGAATACATGTCTCGTATCATTTTGGAGTGGAGGTAAAGTATTGTAGCACAAAAGAGACTGAAAGTAAATGTTTCTGAATATTTCATATAAATGTATGTAATAAATACAGTATCTAATTACAATTTGTAGCAGGTAATCAGTCATCTCTAACCTACCCAATGCTGCTGTTATGTTAAGCTAAGGTTTTTCTGAATCTAAAATAGAGAAGTCATGCAAAGCAGAGAGATCATCCAAGGGCCCTGGAGCTAACTGCCCTTTTGCCATGCACCCATAAATTATCCAAACATTTAAATTTATGTAGTTTTCCATGATTTTTGTTTGCCATCATTATCTTCAGGATACAGCAGAGAAAGAGATAAACTTCTTCAAAATGGGCTCCCTGCCTGTTACACCAAAATGATTGAGCTACAGGCAAGCTTTATTTCTTGTGCTTGGGCCCATGCTGCACAAAATGTCACTGCTACTGAACAGTGGAAACTAGAACAGAACAGAACATACGCAAATTAATAGAATAGAATAGATCTTCAATGGAGAGCTGGTCAACATCACATCCAGAGTTTCATTCTAATTTACAAAGCTTACAACACCTTTTGCCATGCACAGGGGAATAACGGTATGTACTGTTAAGGAGGCACTGAGTAACAACAGCCCTGTATAAGGGAAGTCCATTGTGTGTTTGTATACCAAGATTCAATTCATGTCCGTGGGATAATGTCCGTGGGGGGTCCAAGTCCGTTATTGAGCCGGTTGTGCTCAGGGGGCATCAGGGTGGGGGTAAAGTCCTTATTTGTGGGGGCTTTCGGGTCTCGTTGAAGAGGCGGTTGGCAGTTGGGTAGAAACTGTCCCTGTGATGAGAGGTTCTGGTACTTTTTTTTTTTTTTTTTTAACCTTTTATTTATACAGGGGGAGTCTCACTGAGAGCAATGCTCTCTTTTTCAGGAGTGCCCTGTTCACATTCACACACACATTCATACCTGGAAGCTGATCAGTACAACCACAGTCTGATCTGTTGGCCACTGAGCAGCTCCACTGGAGCGGTTGGGGTTAAGGGCCTTGCTCAAGGGCACCTCAGTGGTGGTAAAGAGGGAGGGCAAGCGCTGGCTTTTCACTTTCCCCACCCAGATTTATCCTGCCGGTCCCGGGGATTGAACCAATGACCTTCTGGTCACAAGCTCGCTTCTCTAACCGTTGGGCCACCACTGCCACAGGTACTGGTACTGCCAGACATCAGTCATCTGCCAAGGGGGAGAGCCTTGAAGAGTTTATGACCTGGGTGGGAGGGGTCAGCCATGATTTTCCGAGACCGCTTCAGCGTCCTGGCAGTGTCTATGTCCTGAAGGGGTGGCAGGCTGCATCCGATCACCTTTTCAGCACGGTGGATGATGTGCTATGGAGATGTCCTTGAGGGCAGCGGCAGCATACCAGACGGTGATGGCGGAGGTGAGGATGGACTCGACAGTGGAGGTGTAGAAAAGTACCAACGCTGCCTTTGGCACCTTGAACTTCCTCAGCAGCCGAAGAAAGTATATCCTCTGTTGTGTCAGGAAGTACGAGAGAAATCAAACAAGCATCGACCAACCGGAGGTTGGTGCACTGATATCCGATACTAGGAAGCAGCTATGTGATTTTGTAATTGTAGTGGGTAAGTCAACGCATGGATGAAACATTTTGCTCAGTGATTATTTTCTATAATCTATAACACTGTGTTACCACAGCACTTTGATGATAACAGGCAGAGTTTTTAATGTCAACGTCATTTCATTCACTCCAGTCATGTATAGCGCCTCCATCCTTAAAAAGCCCTATGATTTGATTTGATTTGATTTGATTTATTTATTTAGACGGGACAATGCAAAATTAATGAACACAATAACCATGGAACAGATAAAAACATCTGGAACATAATAAAAGTGTAAAAATCGCCGGATTTAGCACAAGGCTAGTTTCCATCCGTTGTCCCCGAAACATAAAACACAAAAACATAAAAACAGAATATATAAAACAACAAAACATAGGCATCAATGTGCTTTACACCCGTAAAACAAGTATACATGTGCAAAACAGCAAAACACAAGCAGCAGTAATACACTCAAAAAATGTGCACATATAATCTTGAACTGCCACAAATTTTTGATTCTTCAAAATAAATAAATTCCATCCAAGCGCAGTGTCTTAGGAAAAGACACTTGCTTTCACAGTTGTCTGACTTAGGCCTACAGGAAGTAGGCTGAATGCTCCCCCCTTTCTGCTTCCTCTCCACTTCTGTGATACGGAATTAAAACATTCTCTAAGAGCTGCATATGGCTAAACGTCATTAGCCATAATAGATGCAGTGAGCTCCTCTAGAGCAAACTGATCAAATGTTTTTCTTGTGTTCATCTTTAAAACTCTTGTCACATAGTAATTAAGTAACCAAAACAACTATAAAGTGTTTCCTAAAGTTAAAAGCAGAGAAAACAAGAAGGGTACAAAGTGCATTGCAACAGTATGAAACACAACACTAAAGCAATGTGCCATGGAGCCACAAATTAAAGTACAATGACATCATACACAAGTACAAATACAGTAAAAGCATAGTAATTAAAAATGTAAGAAAAGGCCAATGAAAATAATTAAATTTTAAGATGCTTTTTGAAAGTTAAGATGGATCCGGACTCTCCAGAGAGATGACACTTCTATCTCTTTCTTACATGGAGTTTTTTTTTAGCAGCAATTGTCCGTTCCACCAGGAAAACCGCTTTCCCTGATAAGCAGAGCATACAACACTTTTGACAAGTGCGATTGGTTGAAGAGATACAAACACCCTAAAATGTTTTTTCCCCCGTATCACACAACAACAATGGCTTCTGCCTTCCTGGACTGGCCAAGCGAGACTAGTACTTTGAAAGTTGTGAAATTACAGATTTTATCCATTGGCAGCTGCAGAAATACGGGACTGTGTTCTGTCTGTGACGGGATTATTGAGTGAAGTTTTAATGGAAATGGTTTCAGCCCGATCGCACGTAAAATGGCATAGCTGTAGCCAGCCAAAATTATTGAAACAAACAAACAAACAGAGAGAAAGGCAGAGTCCACACTGCCAAATTCATAGATAGATAGATAGATAGATAGATAGATAGGTGTGCATTATGATATGGAGAATGCGCTAACACGATGAAAACGTTTTAATTTTTTTCAAGATGTAGAAGGTAAGTTATTGCATCTGTGTACACGTACCAAAACCACTGGATCTAACAGTAATGGCAATCTGCGCTGGTATGGCGCACACACACACACACAGCTTACTGTGGATCAAGGATAGAGCTTTGTGTCCTCTCTTGGATGGTTCGTATGGATAAAGAGGGGTTTTCTCTCTCTCTCTCTCTCTCTCTCTCTCTCTCTCTCTCTCTCTCTCTCTCTCTCTCTCTCTCTCTCTCTCTCTCTCTCTCTCTCTCTCTCTCTCTCTGTATATATATATATATATAGTATATATATATATATATATAGTGATTCATATATCATAGTGATTAGATTCATAACAAATTTATTTCGTCAGCTATAGTGGATATAGCTGAGCTACAAGTATATTCAAGGGGAGGCAATGAGAAATGCTATACATACATGTCAAGGTTTATTTATATTTTATTTATACAGTATATAGCCCTTCAACAGCATGTCTCAAAGGACAAAGAACCAACCTAGCGAAATCTAACTATCACCAGTCAATCACAAGAGGAAATGATGGAATACAGTGTACAATAAAACACAGAACAAGAAACAAATAGCATGTTGAAAAGACATACCTGCATTAGACCTAAGCTATCTAGCCTAGCCACCTAAGCGGCACCACAAACCTTCTTAGCCCCTCAGCGAAGGAGAGGCAAGGAAAATGTTATTAGGGGGGGTAAAAGGACGAAAGCTTAAGCATGGTGGGGGAGGGATCCCCCGCCAGGATGGCTCAGCACGCAATAGGTGCCAGGACAAAACAATAACATAGACAACAACAACAACACACATGTAGACAATTACATGGATCACTTTTTTGCCAGATGTTTGGGCCAAAACATCATCTATAGTTCCATATATTCGCTCATCAAACTATTCGGAGAGACTCTTCAAGGGCATTGAAGGAATATGGAACAGAACACAGCATGCAGTCCAAAGCTATGGGAAGTGTGTGTGTGTGTGTGTGTGTGTGTGTGTGTGTGTGTGTGTGTGTGTGTGTGTGTGTGTGTGTGCGTGTGTGTGTGCGTGCATGCGTGCGCACAGTGTAATCTATCTCAGGGAGAGCTTGGGGATTTACTCCACACTGAGCTTCACTCTGCGAGGGGTCTGTGGGGCATGCAGACATTCTCCCCTGCCACTGGCCAAGATGGACGAGGTAATTTGAAGTTACAATCTTATTAAGGTGAATAGCTGAATATGCAGGAGCAGAACCGGACAAAGGTGCAAATGCATTTGTGCAAATATGCATATAAACAGTGGGCAAGAGGAGGAAGAGAGAGTTGCTCTTACTTCTTCCACTCCGTCCGACCGGTGCAACCCCGGCTACTTTATCATGCTCAGCTTGTCTGAATGCTTTACTGAGTCTGCACATTACCCATTCAGCACAGCAATGAAATGCAGTAGAAGTATGCAGTATGTGTGTGTGTGTGTGTGTGTGTGTGTGTGTGCATGTGTGTGAGAGTGAGTTAGTGAGTGAGTGAGTGAGTGCGAGGGGAAGTGGAGAGGAGGCTATAGTTAGGTGTGTCTGAGCGGATGGAGAAGGATAGCGAGTGAAAGAGGCAAATGAGAAAGAGTCGCGGACAGAATGGGACAGGGGAGAGCAGAGAAATGGAAAGTTATGGCTAGATAGAGGAAAAAACCCTCCAGTCATTTCCCCTTAAAATGAAAATAAAAAAAATCTATTAATAAATGTATGCGTATAAGGCAGACGTGTCACACATAGATCCGGAAATAAGCTGGCGCTATACTGTGCAGTGTATTGAGTGTTAAAAAAATGACTAAAGTTTTTTCCAATTGTCCTGCTTTCAGCCAGATTCAACATTCAAGAACTTTATTGTCGCTGTGCAAGCGCAAACAAAATTGCAATTACCCGTGTATCCAGCTCCACCCCTACAGCATGGACTGTGGCCTGTATACTGTGGATGGAGCGAGAGAGAGAGAGAGAGAGAGAGAGAGAACTAGAGCAGACAACTGGTCAGGGTGTTGAAGGGTCACATCCCTGGTCAGATCATTACATTTGCAGGTGCCAAGGAACACCTGGCTGGGGGTGAGTAATGGCCGGTCCCAGATCAGCTATTATTATTGCAAACACTGTGTTACAGCTGGTCGGGGTAGTAAAGGGCAGATTCCACATCAGATCATTAATGTCTCCTGCAGAGCTGAGGCAGAGAGGGGAGAGGGAGGGGTTAGATACTGCCTCTTCTATAAGCTATGAACTCTCCTCTCTGCTCCACTATTGGCTGGTGCCCAGCAGTCATTGTAGGGACTCCTGATTCAGGCCCAATTCCCCTCATTTGGCACGAGTTTGAACGTAGAGATGGCCGTTTGGTTAGAGATGACTGATATTGCAACCGCAGCTGCTGGCTTGGTGGGGAGTAAAAGATTACAACTAGAGTCATGTTAATGCAAAAAATGAAACTATCATCTGTTATAGCCTACACTACAAGTCAAACGTTTACACACACCAATTTTTTCTTTATGCAATTTATGCAGTGAGCAAAAAAGCGTTGAACAAATCAAAACGATCTTATTTGGAAAAAGAAGGTTGCGCTCCAACAACGGGCTATTATGCCTTTGCAAAACATTGTGCTGAAGCAAACCATGGTTCACCTCTTCACTAAAATTCTGTGGGATTGAAAAAGTCACGGTGCCTTCAAGTGGAGGTGATGTTCTGATAAGACTGGCCCAGAGAGAAATGTTCTGGTTACACATTACACACTCAATACTATATGACACCAAACGCACTTAATGATGACAACAGCTTAAAATGCTTTTGGGGTTAAAACAGTTTAGTTGATGTCCCTTTCTTTGTCTTGAGTGTATCATGGCCAAAAACAATGCTCTGCGATGCTTCATGCTGTGATTGGTCCTTGTATCTAGTCTAGATTCATGGGTGAAGGTGATTGGCTCCTAAATAATTGGGTCCAATTGGGTCAACACACATAGTCACTTTATAGAAGCGGCATGCGCAGCTTAAAAACATAATTCAAGCAGGTGTGTCCAAAACTTTTGATTGGCGAAACAGTTGAATCATTGAATGTCACGTAATAAGCTGGAGGCAGAATATCCAAATAAAGTAAAAGACGTCATCACACCATATAGATACAAGTGAGAAAGTAGGTGATGCATTCGGTTCCTCGGAAACAGGTTTGAAGGGGAAAAGAGCATGATGGCAGTCGGGACAAAATACACGTTTTCTGTGACGACAGTGTCGGTGCTCACTTTTGTCCTCTGATATTTCACTCTTTGTTGAGTGTTATTATAAAAGCACTTTACAGTGATCAGTGAGTCTGTGGAGGAGTGAGCGACTAAGATGAGGAAAGAGAGTGGAGAACAATTGATGGAGAGAGAAAGTGAGAGAGAGAAAGATAGAGGGAGGGAGAGAGAGAGAGACATCAATCTTGCCGGTGGCCCGCCTGTGGTCTGGGGTACCTGTCCTGTTTCTGACATCAACAAAGCCAAGCCTTCTGGGTAGTAATCAATCAGTCACACTCTGACAAGCTGGCGGAACTGAGTGGTCTGTGTGTGTGTGTGTGTGTGTGTGTGTGTGTGTGTGTGTGCGTGTGTGTGTATGTGTGTGCATGTGTGTGCAAACGCGCGTGCGTGTGAATGTCTATAGTGTATGAGTGTGTATTGGGGTGGAGAGGGCACATTAGCCAGGCGAAGGATGAGTAGAAAGGGAGAATAATGGAGCACAGAGGTACGATGGAGAGAATGAGAGGAAGTGAGGAAGTGAGGATTACATTGAAAGGGAGAGCAATAAAAACAATCTACATCAAGAAAATAAGGGAAGGAGGAATAGCCTGTAGGTAGGCTGACACTGAGGAACATCTGTGATTACAAACTGAGGCTAGCTAAATTAGGCTTGAACCAGAGGTCAAACCCATCACAGCTTTTTGAAGGCCTACAAGACATTGATCTAACAGCAGTACTGGTTTTAATTGGGCAAGAACATTTTCAATTAACTGATTCTAATTAATTATCAATTTTCTTTCAACTTTGCATTCATATACCTATAACGCTGCATCAAATGTGAAATATAGATTGAATCACAATAGACTGCAGAACTGCAGGCCTCAAGGTGAGACATAGGGATTACATTTTCTTCCTGTGTGTCTGTGTGAAGGGCCAATAAAATCACTTGTTTTTTTAACCATTCAAATCACATTGGGTAGGTCAGGTGTAAAATGTTAATGTTTTAGCTCCAGGAGTGCACAGTGACAGGTTGGCCTTGCACTTCCAGCCTAGAGACACTCAAACAGTATTGCTGTATCCTGAGTCTCCTTGGTTGTCATGACTGTCAACAGTTTTGCAGACATTCATTTAGTTTGACAGTTATTGAGAGTTGGTTTGAGTTAAATTGTGGACCAGTGATGTCATGTGTGCGTGAATGTTTTTCGTGGACTGTCCCTTTAAGCTCTTGGACAAGAGATGCAAACAGCACCAAGAACAGAGGAGATCAAATAGTGTCAAGTCTTTTATTTGATATCCTACCTTAGAACAATGACTGGCCATATTCTGACTGTTACATCACATTGTCTGTGCATAAAGCCTGGTTGTATGGGTATTGAATGGACAGAGATGGAAGTTGAAGACTGATGGCAAAGACAGAAATGTGCCCAAGAGAATATGAATTATGAATGGTTAATTCCTATGCAATTTCCCAGAACAATGAAACAACTGCAATTTCGTGTGACTTTAATAGATCGGGCAAATTCGCCAAAGTGCTCCGGGAAATGATTTAGAGATGGCTCACGTGAACATTACAGAACACCATTAGGTATTTTCAGCAACATGCAGGATAATCACTGCTCACATCTACCAATTAGTGACTGTTTGTGAACGCTCTTAATGTCATTGGTCTTCCTCTCACCTCATTTCTCCATGTTTTTCTTTAATTCCTTTTCCCCTCTCTCTCTCTCTCTCTCTCTCTCTCTCTCACTCACACACACACACACACACACACACACACACACAACTGACTACATTTCCGCTATTTATTCCTTCCTTTGATCTGAAGCACATCTTATAGAAATGCATTTCAAAACCTCACATCATAAATCAAACATCAAACATAAATCATAAATTGTATTACATCGTAATGTAGCCTTTACTATTCTAAGACATCTGCTGCATCGCATACATTTAGCTTAAATGGAAAAGGCACTCCTGTTGATCAAGTGGTCACAGTCAATACAATAACACTGACACAAGAACAAATTTGGTTTGAAAGCTCTGTATTATCAATTGTTTAAAAAAGGAATATACAGCAGTATGTATGTTGAAGTTGTTGTGTGTGACTGCGAGTGTTTGTTCATGAATGTGCATGTAAATCAATCACCTTACAGTGAAATTAACTAGTTTTTTTTTAAACATGGATGCCTGATTAACAGTCTGCATTGTCATAATAAAATAATTACGCTTGTATAGTTGATTAAATAATGTTTTATTTATAATAAATAATTATTTATTTGGATGTTCCGCTGATGGTGCAACAACAGTGTCTTAAGCTTTGCTCCAGCCAGGTAGTCTTGCAGCTGAGAGAGTTTAATTGCAGTTGTCCAATGGAAAGCTTGTATTTTCAAAACATCAGTTTACCAGATCTCCTTCCAAGCAATTTTGTATTTTTTTTTTTATTATATAAAGTTTTGAATGGTGTCCATGAGTCTGGAGGATATTAGGCTTACTCAACACAAATGAAGAGTGTAGTTTCGGATTCAAGAGACAAATAAAACTGGTTGTCAGTGTCACATGTCAGCAGCAGCGTCATGTCATGTTGAAAGTCATCAGGTCTCCTTGTAGCCCCGTAGCTTCTCCCAGTGGGACGTCTTACCTCCCGGCCCGACACAACAATAAACTAGGCCTCGTAAATCACCAAGGATCTCTATTGAATTAGCTCTGCAGCCAGATCAAATCTAGCATAATTGGTTAAATGCATTATGTTGATTAATCGGTTCCGCTAGCTGTAATAAAGTAGCGGGCAGGGCAGGAGAGCAGATCTTTGCTTTTCTCTTCCTTACTTCTCTTGTTGGAAATCTTTACAAATGACCTGACAAACGCGTGTTGGCTTCCCACTCACTCTTATTCTGCCAATCTCTTGCCCTCCTCTCGCTAATTCTCATTCCGGATTGTTTTCTCTCTCTCTGTGGAACTCTGCTCTTCCCCCTCCACCTCCCCTCACTCTCGCTCTGTCGTTATCTTCCTCTCTATCTTCTGATGCTAAAGGCTTTTAGCAATGAAACATTTAGCACAGCAACAACAGAAACATTCTGTTCTACTGAAGAAAGCTACGTTCCCCTCCCCCCGCCCCTGATCACAGCCGCTCCATCAGTGCATGCTACGCGCATGCCGCCTGTATTTACAGGCCTGCCATTGTGCTCTCAATAATGCCATAATTACGGAGCACTTTTGGGAGAAACATCAACAAAATCTTTTATTCAAGAGTTGCTCATTGAATTTGCGCCACAGAAGAGGAAACTACTTGCAATTTTTAAGTAGCTCTCAGCTCAAAAACAAACCTGCCAGAACTCGGCAAGAAACCGGAGCGGTGTGACAATACTGTTTGCATTGTTTACTGTAGGTGCCAGTGTCTTTTTTGCAAGTAAAATGACTGGATCAACACTTAATTAAATTCTTATTTGATGGGCTGGCTAGCAAGTATTTTGTTCACTTCACTAATAACATGGGGGGAAAGAACAGCCAAATGAAAGCTTAGAAGAATAAATTAATGAAAATTCTACTTATCTCTTCTCCAACTGCCAGTCAGCCATGTTGAACCATGATAGTTACTGTATCTTTATATGCACTACCTGACATCTGCCCTATGCAGTTCTATAGGCTCAAACAGCAATTTGCAGTGGCAGCCATAACTTGGGATATATATATATTTTTTTATTAGCCCTTTTAAGTCTATTTCCTTCCTCATGGTGATTTTTCCAAGTGGAGTGCCTGGATTGTCCTTCTGTTTTGTCCTTCATATTTGTAGTCAGCAGTTATCAGTTCTGGAGTAATAGTGACAACATTGCAGAACTTGGCTGAATTCTGCCTCACTCATCAAACTATGACGGATAGAAAGTAACAGAAGTGGAAATTTTCATTTCAATAAAGTTAAAGATTATGGAAAGATTATGTCAGCACTCACTACAGTCTCACTACTCTTGTTTTACAAAAAATAATAATACTACACACTCATTAGAGCGCTGGTAACCTCCTCCGATAATGACTTAATTTCTGCACTTTAAATGTACTGTAATGTATGTTCATACAACCTTAACATAATACTGTTGATGTGATCTTAGTGGTTTCTCTCTGGTCCATTGAAGGCTAAGTGGGTCTTTACTGCGGCAGCCTGTTCGTCCCTGTCTCTGTACAGCCAACGGAAATGTCTGACGCAAAGACACAATAGTTAAGGCAATGAGGGCATTTGGATTTTTTTAACCCTCTAGTGACATCAGTCCTGGCTTACAGTTTCTGAGTATTAAAATGCATTACATGATGCAGCACTCCTTTCCATGGAAACAGGATCAACTTTTGACTAGCCTCACTAGCCTGATTCCCTGGTGACCTCTGAAGCACCAAGCATTTACATGTTATTCTGCAGGTTTCTTCTTTTGTTTTTGCTTGTTAAACATGACCTATCTTGGGGAATTTCCTGTCACTTTGCAGGTCGGGTGGAAACATCGATTTAGCTTCTGCTGCCAGCCAATGATGTTCCAGTGTGATATAGTCTCTGACCAATCAGCACGGGACGGGAGGTGATGAAATTGTTTGAAAGTGCAGATTCACATGTGGGTTCAAAAGAAGCATGAACAGGCTACCGCAAACCTCAAATAAAGAGAGACAAGGGTGGCAACATTACAGGCAGAGCCGGCTCTTCTTCCTAAGGAGGCTGAGGTTCTTTGATGTGTGCAGTGAAATGCTGCACATGTTCTACAGATCGGTGGTGGCTAGTGTCCTCTTCTACGCTGCAACCTGCTGGGGAAGCAGCAGTAAGGAGAGAAGGACACTGGTCGGCTGGATAAGCTTGTGAAGAAGGCTAGCTCAGTCCTCGGTAGAAGGCTGGACTCCCTGGGGACTGTGGTGGAGAGAGGAATACACCGCAAGGTGCAGGCCATAATGGACAACACCAGCCATCCTCTCCACACCACCCTGACAGGCCAGAGAAGCAGTGGTAGTGGTCGGCTCCTCTCACTGAGCTGCAGGACGGAACGCTTCAGGAGGTGCTTTGTCCCCACAGCCATCAGACTGTACAACTCTGCCAGGGGCAGGGCCTCATGACCTGACTGGACTCTGGTGCAATTCATTATTTAATTGCATTACATGCATGGACTCTGTGCGATAACGGAAACTGGAACTGGTGCAATTTTCATAATTTTTTACTGCACTATCGGACTTTTTAATAATATAATTTTTTATTGGCACTTTTTTATCCGATTCAATTATTTTTAAACTATTTTTCTCTATGACCCCATGTCGTTTTTATGATTTGATCTATTTTTAAGATAACAGTGGTTTTAAACCCTGTGTGCACTTTATTCCTCTCTTCTAATGTGTCTTGTCATTTTAATCTGTGTTTTATATGTTTTTATCAGACTGTATGAGCTGCTTGGACACCCGAATTTCCCCAAGGGGATCAATAAAGTATCTATCTATCTATCTATCTTATCCTTTATTTGAATTGACTGAAATAAATAAATACAATACAATACAATTTAACTATAATGTCCCGTGCAATGAATTTGACCTGTTTTCGACCTCAACAGCTCGAGATAAATTTCACACCTCACCCATTGCCTAAAAAAAGATCACAGCACACTAATAATAAAATATGTATTTACCATTTATATGTGACATGTTCGTCATCAACAGCAATACCACACAGTCTGTTTGTGTATCACTATCATGTCATGCACTACTAATTGGGGGAGTTGATAAATTAAGCGTTTAGCAAAGTCTGTTGGCAAGACACCAAAAGCCTCCTCTCTCTGAAGCTTTTAACAGTGTGCTGTTGGGTTTGTAGAGCAGGTACTGTATATTCAGCTTTTTAATAAAGCATCATCTCTGACAAAAAGCTTTTAACAGTGTGCTGCTGGGTTTGTAGAGCAGGTATATTCAGCTTGTTAATCAGGTTAAGACCCTCGCGTTGTGCCTGCGGGTGCTTCCTTTATTCCTGTGCTTTTTGAAGGAGCCCAGTGGGCAAAGTGGGAAGGGTCATTAGTAGTATCTCCCCCAGACTCAGATATTACATTGAATCTCTGCACTCCACATACTGTACTACATAATAGAGTCTGTGCCACTTCGCAGAACCCCGCTGTCATAGCACCAATGAGAGAGTGATTCATTTTCAAAAGTCAACAGAGTCAGGTTGGGTGGGTGCGCCTGGTCGCTAAAGGATTCCGGAGCAACCAATCACTGGCCAGGATTCAAAAACTGAGCGAGATGTATCCCAGACCCAGAGATAGATCTACATCATGCAGTAAGGTAGTGTATCAGACTCAGAGAGAGATCTACATCATGCAGTAAGGTAGTGTATCAGACCCAGAGAGAGATCTACATCATGCAGTAAGGTAGTATATCAGACCCAGAGAGAGATCTACATCATGCAGTAAGGTAGTGTATCAGACTCAGAGAGAGATCTACATCATGCAGTAAGGTAGTGTATCAGACTCAGAGAGAGATCTACATCGTGCAGTAAGGTAGTATATCAGACCCAGAGAGAGATCTACATCATGCAGTAAGGTAGTGTATCAGACTCAGAGAGAGATCTACATCATGCAGTAAGGTAGTATATCAGACCCAGAGAGAGATCTACATCATGCAGTAAGGTAGTGTATCAGACTCAGAGAGAGATCTACATCATGCAGTAAGGTAGTGTATCAGACTCAGAGAGAGATCTACATCATGCAGTAAGGTAGTATATCAGACCCAGAGAGAGATCTACATCATGCAGTAAGGTAGTGTATCAGACTCAGAGAGAGATCTACATCATGCAGTAAGGTAGTGTATCAGACTCAGAGAGAGATCTACATCATACAGTAAGGTAGTGTATCAGACTCAGAGAGAGATCTACATCATGCAGTAAGGTAGTATATCAGACTCAGAGAGAGATCTACATCATGCAGTAAGGTAGTGTATCAGACTCAGAGAGAGATCTACATCATGCAGTAAGGTAGTGTATCAGACTCAGAGAGAGATCTACATCATGCAGTAAGGTAGTATATCAGACTCAGAGAGAGATCTACATCATGCAGTAAGGTAGTGTATCAGACTCAGAGAGAGATCTACATCATGCAGTAAGGTAGTGTATCAGACTCAGAGAGAGCTCTACATCATGCAGTAAGGTAGTATATCAGACCCAGAGATAGATCTACATCATGCAGTAAGGTAGTATATCAGACTCAGAGAGAGATCTACATCATGCAGTAAGGTAGTGTATCAGACTCGACTCAGAGAGAGATCTACATCATGCAGTAAGGTAGTGTATCAGACTCAGAGAGAGCTCTACATCATGTAGTAAGGTAGTATATCAGACTCAGAGATAGATCTACATCATGCAGTAAGGTAGTGTATCAGACCCAGAGAGAGATCTACATCATGCAGTAAGGTAGTGTATCAGACTCGACTCAGAGAGAGATCTACATCATGGAGTAAGGTAGTATATCAGACTCAGAGAGAGATCTACATCATGCAGTAAGGTAGTATATCAGACTCAGAGAGAGCTCTACATCATGCAGTAAGGTAGTATATCAGACTCAGAGAGAGATCTACATCATGCAGTAAGGTAGTGTATCAGACTCAGAGAGAGATCTACATCATGCAGTAAGGTAGTGTATCAGACTCAGAGAGAGATCTACATCATGCAGTAAGGTAGTGTATCAGACTCAGAGAGAGATCTACATCATGCAGTAAGGTAGTATCAGACTCAGAGAGAGATCTACATCATGCAGTAAGGTAGTATATCAGACTCAGACAGAGATCTACATCATGCAGTAAGGTAGTGTATCAGTGTAAGAACTCTCATGGGTCTGGCGTTGAGACTAGGTCATTGCAATGGGACACATCTGGGCCTGGTGGTGTGTCCCAGTATGAAAGGTCCCATCATGTGAGACTCTTTCCACACCCACCTTCCACTTCTTTGTATTTTAACATGACTATGGCTTATTTTTGACACCCTACACCTCTTCTCACTTGCACCACAAATTCTACACAAATTTCACACACCATCCTCACTTCTTTTATCTAGCTATTTTCTTTTTTTGTTAAAGGGCCCATATTTTGCTAATATAATGTATTATTATTTTATTGTTGGCCTCCAGTAGAGTAACTTATTGCATCAGTCATAGTTTTAAAAACTCATTGTTTATCTTGTACTGGCTCTCACTGCCCCCTTCAGTTCACCCTCTGTCTGAAACGCTCTGTTTTTAGGTCCTGTCCCTGAACCCCCACCCTCCGGAAAATACTCCAGGTGGGCAGCGCGAGGAGTTTTTGCGTTTGCAAACTTCTGCCCAGAGAGCTATCGCTGTAGAAGCGACTGTCTGTCTGTCTGTCTGTCTGTCTGTCTGTCTGTCTGTCTGTCTGTCTGTCTGTCTGTCTGTCTATCTATCTATCTATCTATCTATCTAGATAAGATAGATAGATAGATAGATAGATAGATAGATAGATAGATAGATAGATAGATAGATAGATAGATAGATAGATAGATAGTCATGCATAACAGAAACAGACAGGCGATCTCTGCTATGGCTACTAAATTTGGTAGTTGTAAAACAATTATATCAACGAGCAACTGATTGTCAAAACGAATTTGACCATCGATGAAAAACGTGACTTGGACATAAAGCAAGCTATCAATTGATTTATCAACATCCCCCTAGCTATCTACAGCTCCGCTAGGCCGGGCTGCACCCGGACATTTCCTTCAGTGGCTGGCCAAGCAGGGATTCTATTACCACGGCCTGCCATAACGTTACACCGGGAGCTTCACACTAGCTAATGTAGCTAGTTAGCTAACTTCCCAAATGCTTGTGACTATAGTGTGCCTCTCCTAGCAAAGGCTACACGGACCAAACCAAAATGAGGACTTGGAGAAGTCAGCAAGTTGGACTAACGTTACAAGTTCTGAAAATATGTGCCTTTCGTCATTCATCGGTTGTTCATGTCTATAATGCAGCTGTGCTGCTAGGCTAAATAGCAAGTGCTAACGTTACCCAGCCGGTAAGTAACGTTAGCGCTTCCTAGCAGCACATTCGACCGATGCTGGAATGAGACACATATTTTCAGAACTTACCACTTCAGTCCTACATCCTGGCTCACTTCCATGTCGTCTCCTTGTTTTTGCGGTCTGGAATCCGTTATTCCATGAGACTACTACTGTTGTGTTAGTCCCAGACAGCCAGGCTAGAGAGAGCCTGGTGAGTGGTGACGCCGCCGCGGGTTACTGAAACACAGAACAGGGAAGAGAGGGGAAGGGTGGGAGCTAGCGTGCGCGCGCTGCGCGCCGGCCGGCGGCAACGCTTTGTTGCCAGGGTAACAAGTCCTTACTGACGTCACAAAAATTATGGTTCTCGCACAAAATCGCCATAAATCCATGTCATCTCGTCTACGAGAGTTCATAGGCGCGAGGGGTGGTTCATGGGGGTAACATTAAAACACTTTCACATTATTTATTTGAAGCTTAGCCCATGTTTAATATGACCATCCAAGATTGTAACAACATATATATGATACAAAATTAAGAAATGCATAATATGGCCCCTTTAAATGAATCACTGATTCAGTCGTGCCCTTTCAGTTGGCATTTCTCTCCCATTGTTTCCTCCTGTTGAGTCATGGTAGTCATAACAATAGCAGCTTCTTTTGCAAGATTCATATTCACATCTTCATCCTTCATCATTGCTTCTGGGATTCAAGTCCCTGCCATGTGGCCAAAACCACATATGAATTTTGAAGCCAATAAGGAAGTGATGGCATGCGGTAATTCCTCTAACGTCCACTAGATGCCGGCTCTAAAAAGACTCCAAACACAGTCCAACTCCATGCACGTCACTGCGATCACAACCCAACTTCTCACTCAAAATATTATATTTTTTCAACAAGAGTTTATGGTCTCCTAGTGTTTTCCTAGTGATTGACAGGTCACTTGTCCAGTGATCGACAGATCAATCATTACGGGCCAATAGCAGGCGGGGCTGTGGCTCTGCGGACGACCCTCTGCTTCGCTCCGCTATCGGCTAACCTGGCACCAAAAAACATCAAGATGGCGGCGACCATAAGCCAAATCCTTTGGCTTTAAAACTGGCCCTTCGGTGACATCACACTCACTATGTCCGTCTTATTTTTTACAGTCTATGGTCCCTGCCCACAAATTGAATAACTCAATCAAAATGCAAGAACAGCCAAACGTTCTGAGCGCCCCACACAAAGCACCACAAATTCAAATAAAATGGGTGTGTGATTAAAGAGAACTAGTTCTTTCCACTTCCACCCATTTTACATTAAAAGTGCATTTAATCTGCTCCACTAATGTGCATCTCTTCCTCTCATGAGACTCGTTTCAAGTAAGACGACCCTCTGACTCAAGAACATATCTCCAAACAGTACTGTCTTTAGAGCTAGCCTTTGTGTCTTTAGCATTTTCAGAGCGTACCTGTCACAATAGATGACAGATTTTGGTGTCTTAAAAAAGGTAAGACGATCCCACTGGCCTCGCTGTGTTGGTCTTGTTCTCTCCACAAACATAATTATGCTTCTTCCAAACATATAATATTTAGGCTACTATGACTGGAAGCACACACAAAAAGATTAAAATTAATAATCATTTTCTGTTTTGCTTTTTTTTTCATTCAACATTCACTACTGCTTTGAATTCCTCATAACCAAGACAACAATGAATTATTGGCCCATCCTGTCCCAAATATCTCAGTGAAGAAACTGCTGCTGAGTGGAGATAAGACTTAAAAGGGTCTGTATGTGTGTGTCTGTGTGTGTGTGTGTTATGTACAATACGTAGATCTGTGTGCATGCATAAGTTGTCCATATTTTGGCAGACAGCACAGTACACGTAATGGTCACATTCTCTCCACATCCAGAGGCAGCTCCTAATGACGCACTTACAGCATACGCACATGTCATACACACACACACACACACACACACACACTCTCTCTCTCGCTCTCACACACACACACACACACGCACGCACGCACACACACACACAGAGCAAAATGACAACTGCAGCTGTTATAAATGTGGAGATTTTCACATCCACTAGTGTAAATCCTGAAAAATTGCCCTTTAGATTAAAAAAGGCCATGTTTCTACTAAAAATTCCATATGACACATTTAATTGTCATCATTCAAAAAAACATTGCATCTGTGTTTAGCCCGGCAGACACATGCTATTACAAGTCATGCCAAAAAGTTAATTGACATCTGGTGTTTGTTTATCTTCTAGTCTTTTCCAAATGACATGGCTCATTTTCCTCGATTCTGTTTCATTCACATTTTCTACTGAACAAACAAGATGAATACAAACCTTCAAATCAGAAACAAACTTCTGCCCAACAGCATTCTTAATCCTACTTTCAGTTGTTTTTAAGTTGAAGTTATCATCTGTCAAAATTGCATTTTGCAGGTCCAGAGTGCGGCCAGAGTCGGTAGCTTTTCATTCTGCCGTCAAGTGTTTAAAAAAGTTAGTTACGGTAGATACACATTTTCAAATTTCACAACTGTTGGAGAGAAATTGGGCTGCTGCTGAGAGGACATTGTTTTTCAGATGACATAGCGTAGCTTATTAAAGTCTAGTCTATACTAGTCTGAATGGCTTTATACATGGAATGATGCACAGACCAGCACATCTGGATTCTGACAGATTACTGATACTCTAATAAGTATATGAGTATAATAAGTCAAACTGAAAGGGTTATGTCACAATCTATTGTATGTAGTCTAAAATATAAAAAAGAAATTGCTACAATGAATTGTGTGTTGACAGAACTTTTTCGAATAAAACATTTAAATAATAATTCCTCAGAATTCGAAATTGCTGGTCATCCCATGTGGATCAAAGGCCAGCTCATCACTATGACTCACCATGTTACAGTAAATACAGCACAGAGACAAATCGCCTGCTTGACTAAACAAGTGCACAATCTTTCAAACGTCCACAAACTTTGTCAAACTTAAGTTTGTCCCTTATAGGCAATATATTTCCCTAAGATAAGGGCTTCACTTAGGAGTGTTGCATGAAGCCTCATCAAGTTTCAATTTGCCTAAGAAGTAAATAAATAATAGGTGGCTAACTAACTAGCCAGAAAAGTGGCTAGCTGGCTCCCAGCATGGTATCAATCTATATAGTAGCAGTAGATCTGTCATCAGGAATGACTCCTTACTGTCAAACTCTGCTAGCACTTGAATACTGTCACAAAATAAACACTCTACTCTCCTCACACTGAAAATGAGACTAAAAGCAACCACTTGAATTTCAATTTCTGTGCTTAATGTTATGAACAATTGAATGATTTTGTGTCTCAAACACATCGAGAAAAACATACCTTTAAAAGCGACCTCATTACATGATCAGACTAAACAGCACAAGCCGAATGCAACAAACGCGCGTACTGTATATAAATAGATTTGATCAATAATAGCACAATTACTTTGTGCTCTGAGAAATGATCAATTCAATTATCTTCCTTTCTCTCAGCAGAGTGAGAGATGCTGCAGCAGACTTCTGCTGTATTTATCAGACCTCCCTCGCCTGAATGTGCTGCACCTAGGCAGACAGGGAGAAAGAAAGAAAGAAAGAAAGAAAGAAAGAAAGAAAGAAAGAAAGAAAGAAAGAAAGAAAGAAAGAAGTTAAATTCATATGGGATAGAACCTTGCATGTGCCTTATATAATTAAACAATTTTTACACCCAAAGGTAAGTATGGTATTCCAAGAAAAAAACCCAATTGCATCTCAATCTAACCCAACAGATGCAGGGTTCAGCACCAATTATTGTAACAAATGACAGAAACTGAATATGTGCTACACTTCAAAGTCTGCATGTGACTTAGATTCCCCCCCCCCCTCTTTCTTTTAAGATGAAAACCCAAACTCAATCTGTATTCGTCTCATTTCTGTCACAAGAGCAGCCAAATAATGCCGGCTGGTGGCACATCAATTTTGGATCCAGAGACAGTGAAAAGAAAAACAAGTCAAACAGAAATGCCATCTGCCGAAAATCAAGGTTTAGGATGTGCATTGTTGTGACACTGATGTAAATTATGTACCAGCTTGTGTCAATATTTCTGGCTTGATAATTAGGTTCACAAAAGCAGTACAGCAAATCTGTTTATTTACTTTTCATCCTCGTAACGGCCGCACATGAGTGCACATGGGGGCACACACGCGCACGCACGCACACGCGCGCGCACACACACGCACACGCACACACACACACACACACTGCAACTGGTAAAAAACTTGCCATTCTGATTTATATAAGCCACTGAAATTAAATAATCAAAGAGGGAGGTAAAGAGAAAATCACATCTTACGCCTCTCTTGGATGTGCATAAATAATAACAATCAAGTCCACTTGACCTTCAAACTGCTTGGTGCCTTGAAGCAGTTTGTGCCATCTTTGTCTTTCAGTGTATGAGAGAGAGAGAGAGAGAGACAGAGAGAGAGACAGACAGAGAGAGACAGTGAGAGAGAGACAGAGACAGAGACAGAGAGACAGTGAGCAAGGAGAGAGATTAATTAAACAGTAACATTTTACAAGGGTACATTACTGATTATTAATGCTTAATAATGCTTAATAATTAACTACACCAATTAACCCTAAAATCTATTCAAATTAACCCAACGTTAATTAAGCCCAAACTATTAAAATTGATAAATTATTGCTAGTTAGCATGAACACCATTATAAAT
The DNA here is from genome assembly GCF_964638095.1 of Poromitra crassiceps. Taxonomy (NCBI): domain Eukaryota; kingdom Metazoa; phylum Chordata; class Actinopteri; order Beryciformes; family Melamphaidae; genus Poromitra; species Poromitra crassiceps. The sequence goes on along the minus strand of NC_139631.1, from coordinate 10,351,144 downwards.
GATTACCAGACACATTAGTTAACTGTTAATTAAAGTTTGTTAATGCTTATTAACCATTACTTAAGCATTAACTATAATATTAATAATAATAATAATAATAATAATAATAATAATAATAACAATAATAATAATAACAATAATGACAATAATTTATTGTATTTGTATAGTGCCTTTCTAGACACTCAAAGCGCTTCACATATCAGGGGAGAGAGGGGTAGGGAATTCAACTCATCCACCACCGATGTGTAGCACCCACCTGGGTGATGCACGGCAGCCAGTTTGCGCCAGAACGCTCACCACACATCAGCTATCAGGGTGGAGAGTTGAGGACTGAATGTGCCAATTAAGTAAGGAGGGATGATTAGGTGGCCATGATTGAAGGAAGGCCTGTGTGGGAACTAACCCTTAATTTTAGATTAGATAGATTAGAAATAATGTAGGAGTGAAAAAGAAAACAACTTTGACGTATCACAGAAACATACTTTCACTTTTTAGTAACAGAGTAATGTGCCCTTCTGGTTGTTTGCTACAAATTTCATTGCATATTCCCTCAAAAAACACAAACCCTCAATGCTTTCTCTCTCTCACACATTCTTGTATTCCTCACCATAACCATTCTTGCATTCCTCACGCTGACACACGCACCTCTCCGCTGTTTATCATGAATTAATATGATTTTTAATTAATATGATTTGTTCTCCCACCTGTTTTGGGTTTGTTCTCCCACCTGTTTCCATTATTTATATTATTCAGACCTCACAACGGCACTCTGCTGAGCAGCCCTCGGCAGAGCATGGCTGTTGTTTGTTGTCGTGACTGTTAAGTGTGACCTCAAATGAACTCTGTTTCTTTCTGCAGAGTTCTAGCTGTCAGCGACTCAACTTGAAAGAATCTGAAAAGGGCTTTTATCTGAATGTGTCAGATGAAATTTGTTGAACACTGAACAGTGAATGCGCTGCATACACACACACCAAGCGTGGAAACGCACACAATGTGTGTGCGTTTCAGAAATGTTCGGAAATGAGATGTTTGACTTTTACCAGCCCCTTTTAAAATCAAGGACTAATTTGCATCAGCCAGAACTGCACAGCAGAGCTGAGGATGAACTGCACAGCAGAGCTGAGGATGAACTGCACAGCAGAGCTGAGGATGAACTGCACAGCAGAGCTGAGGATGAACTGCACAGCAGAGCTGAGGATGAACTGCACAGCAGAGCTGAGGATGAACTGCGGATGAACTGCACAGCAGAGCTGAGGATGAACTGACAGGCTGAGGATGAACTGCACAGCAGAGTTGAGGATGAACTGCTCAACTGAGGATGCACTATTGCTTATCTCATAGCAGAATCAATTAAAAGGTGTAGAGGATAATCAAAGCAAATGCTAATCAGGACATTGTTTTTGTTTGTTTGTTTGCCACAACTCTATCTAAACTCTGTTTGAGAAGAAGCCTCGATAATGACATTGAGATGAACCCGGCAGATTGTGCAAACGAAATCAGACCTCTATTCTTTAACTGCAGTCTCCTGATGGAGAGAGAGAGAGAGGGCTAGAGAGAGAGTGAGAGAGTGAGAGAGACAGAATGAGTAGTGAAGCAAACAAACGCAAAAGCACCGCATGTCCAGAGAGAATTAAATACAGTAGAAAATCACAAAAGGGAGAATTTGACAATTTAACCCTAACGATTAAATGTGCATGTAGTGCAGCAGTAGATTCCCTGCCTACAAGAGGGTCACAGGTTCGAGCCCCCGTGTTACCTCCGGCTTGGTCTGGCGTCCATACTGGCACAATTGGCCGTGTCTGTCAGTGGGAAGCCGGATAAAGGGTATGCGTCCTGGTCCCCTCGTCACCAGCGCCTCCTCTGGTCAGTTGGGGCGCCTGTTCAGGGGGGGGGGGGGAATAGCATGATCTTCCCATGTGCTATGTCCTGCCTGTCCTACAACTCTCCCCAGATCGGCAGAGGGGGTGGAGCAACGACCGAGACAGCGGCTCGGACCTGCGACCCTCATGTTGGTAGGGAGGGAATCTACCACTGCGCCACCCGGACACCCTGAATGGTTACCTAAACTGTCTTTTTTCCTAAAGACAGCATATTTCAAAAGTATCTGATTATGTTACGGAGTTGGGTATTCCAGAGACTAGTAGTGATCTCTTTGTGTGTTCTTCTTTTCATTGTTTCAACCTCACACCCACAAACAGCACAGCTCTCCAGCCATTCAAAATGTTGCGCAACTCGGTTTGGGTTGCCACGATTCAACCCACCTACTGTCTAGTGGAGCAGGCGCCCTGATAATGACACCGAGATGAATGCAGCACGATTCTACCCTGCTACTGTGGAGCAGGCACCCTGATAATGACATCAAGATGATTCAACCCTCCTACTGTCTGGTGGAGCAGGCACCCTGATACTGATACCACGGTTCAACCCTCCTACTGTCTGGTGGAGCAGGCGCCCTGATAATGACACCACGATTCAACCCTCCTACTGTCTGGTGGAGCAGGCACCCTGATAATGACACCACGATTCAACCCTCCTACTGTCTGGTGGAGCAGGCACCATGATAATGACACCACAATTCAACCCTCCTACTGTCTGATGGAGCAGGCACCATGATAATGACACCACGGTTCAACCCTCCTACTGTCTGGTGGAGCAGGCACCCTCCTGATAATGACACCACGATTCAACCCTCCTACTGTCTGGTGGAGCAGGCACCCTCCTGATAATGACACCACGATTCAACCCTCCTACTGTCTGGTGGAGCAGGCGCCCTGATAATGACACCACGGTTCAACCCTCCTACTGTCTGGTGGAGCAGGTGCCCTGATAATGACACCACGGTTCAACCCTCCTACTGTCTGACGGAGCAGGCACCCTGATAATGACACCACGATTCAACCCTCCTACTGTCTGGCGGAACAGGCGCCCTGATAATGACACCGAGATGAACGCAGCAGAATGTGCAAATGGAATCAGACATGTATTCTTGAACTACAATGCCCTGACGGGCGGAGACAGATGGAGAGATGGAGACGGGGGGCGGGGAAGAGAGCACACAGGTAAATTAGATTGAAAAGGAGAGGGGAGGAAGGAGGGGAGGAAGAAGACAAAAGAAATAGGAATAAATCAAAAGTGTAAAAGAAGAAGAATAAGAATAAGATATCCATACTGTGTATACTCACTGTATACACATGGGGCAAGAGTGAGAGAAAGAGAGGGGCGGCCGTGGGAGATTGGGGCTGGTTTGGGAGCTCTGAGTGGGGAATCAGCTGCTTTCTAACGTGTACTGATTACATCTCCTCCTAAATGTCAAGTACATTTCCATTTAAAGTGCCTGGCTGCTTAAATAGGCATGAGGAGAGGCACACCCAGACCAAACACACACAGGCAGACACACACACACACACACACACACACACACACACAAACACACACAGTCAGGCAGACACACAAATATACACACAGGAAGTCTCCAGTACCTTATGGATACACAAAACTGTGCACACACACACAAACATGCAGGGTCGTGTTACCTCCGGCTTGGTCGGGCGTCCATAAAGGCACAATTGGCCGTGTCTGCGGGTGGGAAGCTGGATTATGGGGTCTGTGTCCTGGTTGCTGCACTAGTATCTCCTCTGGTCGGTCGGGGTGCCTGTTCGGGGGAAGGGGAACTGGGGGGGAATTGCGTCATCCTCCCACGCGCTACATCCTGCTGGTGAAACCCCTCGCTGTCAGGTGAAAAGAAGCGGCTGGTGACTGCACATGTATCGGAGGAAATACTGTATGTGCTATATAGTCTATAACTCTCCCCAGATCGGCAGAGGGGGTGGAGCAACGACTGGGACAGCAGGGGAGATCAATTGGAGATCAAACCAGAGAAATCCAGAAGGGACACTGTCAATGGGATGTCAGACTGAAGACTATGCTACTCAGTGTGTGTGCGTGTGTGTGTGTGTGTGTGTGTGTGTGTGTGTGTGTGTGTGTGTGTGTATGTGTGTCAGCATGAACGTGTGCATGAGAACATGTGTGCGTGCATCATTGGCCCACACATCCCTTTCTGTATGCATGCCCTGCATCATAACTAAATTACACGGTAGCCAGAGTACACCTTAGCCTCATCTATAAAACCGACACAGACAGACTTCCTTATCTTTCACTTCAACCCTCCCTCAAATCTGCTCCGAACCAATGAGGCGTTTCCTCCCACCGGGCCTGGGTAATGACTGCCAATCAGCATCACCGTAGCTATGCCCAATGGCAAAGACCAGGAAGATAGATGACTGGCCCCAGGCCCACTGCACTGGAGCGAACAGAGCTTAGGGATAGATTCAATATGTCACAATAACACACACACACACACACACACACACACAAACACACACACACACACACGCATGCACGCGGGCACACACACACATACACAGTAACACACACACACACACACACACACACACACACACACACACACACACACACACACACATGCGCACACACACACACACACACACACACCACACACACTCCCCATCTCTCTCACACACACAAAGGCTGGTATGTACACATGCAAACACAAGAATACATGCAACACATGCATAGGTGGAGGTGCACATTTTCACACACATTAACTTGCGTGTAGGCACTCGTAGATGTGGGATGCCACGGTTGCAAACACACACACACACACACACACACACACACACAAAAGTCTTATTAAAGATGCTGTATTGTGGTATTTTTTGTTATAATAATAAGTGTTAAATCTCGAACAGCCATCACTGATATAGTGTGTTTGGTCAGTAACGTGGGTCTCCCTCCCACCTCCTCCGCTCTGTGGTAAACAGGAAAAAAAAATTGGAATTGTCTCTCCTGATTGGATAAAAGTGGGATGGGATCCTCTCTCCTGATTGGATAAGTGGGATGGGATCCCAGAAAATGTATTTTCTGTATACTGCAGAGCAGAGGACCCATGTTACTGAGCAAACACTCATACAGTATATCAGTGATGGCTGTGGTAAAGTAGAGCTACTGTATTTAACACTTTACTATTTTTTTTATACCACTTAACTCATTGAGTGCCAATGACGTCGATCGGCGTCAAATGCGTTTTTTGATGGTGGGACGTGGATCAAAGCATCAGGCATCTCCTGTACAAATATTGTAGCTATTGAAGGTGTATAACCTATTTTACGGACTCATTAGGTGGCGACAGTGCTCTCCAGATTAGAGAAAGGTCAGGAAAACAGCAGGAAAAAGCCCCGTGATGAAAGAGAAACCGCTCATGCTGCAGCCAGAGCCATATAGATTGCTCTGGCTGGAGCTGACGTTGGCTGCGAACAGCAGTCAATCCGCGCCCACAACTGAGCCCCTCTGCCTCTGTCTGTCTGTCTGCATAGTTTCTCCACACGATTAGCCGCCAGAAAAGCAGCACCCGACGCCGAAGGGCCAAACCATTCTCAGCAGTCCGGTTTGGCTTTTCCGTGTCGAAAAAACAAAAACGGAGCACTCCGAAAATAGACGCTGGGTGCGTGAGGCTGTGTGTTAGTGTGGGGAGGAGTTTGCAGCTGAGGGGGGGGAGAGGGGGGTGGGGCACGCAGGGCACCACACAACTACACCACGTCACTACATCAGAAAATATTAGCTTCAGAGTCAGTGAATGTGCTTGAAATGCTTCATTTCACAAAAGGCTGAATATCTCAGCTTCTAATTTGAAACGCCTGTTTTTGCTGAAAACAACCTATCTTCTCCGGCTCATAACTAAAGAACGGAAAATGGTATCAATAAACTTTTTTTTGCTGATGATACAATAGAGTATCCTCGTTCTTTGTGCGTGTTCGGTGTTTACATAATATCACACAATATTCTGTGGGCCTCGAGAAATCACTGAAAACGCTCTGAAACTCTGGCACTGGGAGCGTCCGTTCTCCAAAAGTGGCTGGCACTCAATGAGTTAATACTAAATAGTATAGTGAGCAAGCAAATGCAAAACGATGAGCTTATGATTAACCAGCAAATACTTGGTGGCATCATAGCACAGAGAGAAGGTTGGAAGCAGAAGAGGATAGTGGTGAATAGGTTAACATCACAGGATAATTACACACCACCTTCACAACACAAAGATCTACTCAGAGGAGATTCATACTCAATATGATGTCAAAACGGTGTGGCTCTAAAGTCAAATGTCTGGGTTGGAGCAGTAATATCAATGCCTTCTCTCTCTGTGTGATCTGCCCTGTAATGCCACATCACCTGTGGATAACAGCTGTGCTATATGCAATATGTCAACAAAGGGGAGAACACACACCTCTAGTGACTTTACCACACAATATGTCATACAGTAGTGATAACAGTTGAGTTAATGAGCGTGTTTGACACAACATGACGCGTGACTGTTGAGTTGGAAATGAACATAATAAGTGTTATCTCTCTAATCGCCTTGGGGAATTTCAGGACGAGACACGTGTTGTCACATTGAAGCAATAATAACACGCTTTGGAAATAAAGTCTCATTAAGGAATGAATTGGCTTTTTCAGCTAACTTTATGTTTTGTAAGTGATAATGAACGTTAATGTAATTGCCACCTTATAGCAAGGTCGTCCATGACATTTTAATATCGGTATTGTTAGTGGGTGTCAAGCGAAGCGAAAATATGATAAAATTACATTAGCCATAATTGTTGTCAAATTAGCGACTCACTCTGCCTCTGAATGTTCAGGTAATGTGACTGAGAAGCAGAAAAAAACTCACTAAATGGAGAATAAAGGCTACAGCAGCTTCATTGAGACGTCCAATCTTAGTGTTACGTATAAGTACTAGTGGACCCGTAGGAGTTGGACCCCACTCACTCACTCACTCACTCACACACACACACACACACACACACACACACACACACACACACACACACACACACACACACACACACACACACACACACACTTCTCATTCTTCTTATAAGTAATACTGTAGCAATTGTCTTAATTGAAAATGCATTCACAAAGTTAAACTTATCCTGCTGGTTACAAATCAATACAGAATAATTTAGTCCTCCCCTTAGTAAAATTTCTCCAGGGTTCCATTTAAATGTACGTATAATCAATCAAACTATCACAAAGTTCCACTTCCACTTCTTGTCTTCTCTGAAATCTATGTGTCTCAGTGTATACAGTAGTAGATGGTGAAAAGCACTTTGAGTCGTAACATGACCGTCATTTTTTCAAATGGAGAGAATTATGCCCCACACATTAGCCAAAGACTGATTGCCTATAATCCACCTGAATTGTCTCAAATTGTAGGCTAACAAGTTGAATGGAGCACTGCTCCTTTCCTTTAAGATCACTGGCCTCTCTGTTCTGATTCCCTGGAGTCCAGCGCAGAGGAGAGAACTTAGTGGACGAGAGTTGAAATCTTTGAGAGGAGGGAGACAGTTTGTCTCAGACAAGAGTTAAATAATTCAGCGAAACGGGAGGAGAGAATGAGAAAGGCTATGTGTGAAAGAGAGGGAATGGGCAGAGAAAAAGAGGTTAATGGAATGATTCAGAGATAAATTGAAACTCTGTGTGTGTGTGTGTGTGTGTGTGTGTGTGTGTGTGTGTGTGTGTGTGTGTGTGTGTGTGTGTGTGTGTGTGTGTGTGTGTGTGTGAGAGAGAGAGAGAGCGAGAGAGAGAGAGAGAGAGAGAGAGAGAGACGTGACCTATTGAGGTAGATTACAGAGAGGGGAGACGGTGCAGCCAGCAAGGATAGAGTTTACCTCTTTTTGATAGACAAAAATAAATATGCAAGTGAAGAGGTCAAGAGGTCAGTAACCTTTTTAAGTATCTTTTGAAAGTGCAATGTTTTGTGTATTTATTTATTTATTTATTTTGTAGTGTTAAAAAAGGTACATTGCTGTGGTTGCACCTATACAGTATAAATGTGTTACTATACACTGTGATTTGGATTTACATTTAGATGATATTTTTTGGCAGTGTGCAGAATGTCTTTTACTTTACAGTTTACTCAGTCATCAGAGGGCAACAACATTCTTCTACATCTTTTTTAAAGTGTACCTTATTGTGCATTTACAGTACTAGGCATCTCGCGCACTCGATTCCTACAGTAGGCTCGCCCGCCCTGCAGCTCGCCGAGCTGACCCTGCAGCTCGCCCACTGCGCGTCACATACGCGGCCTCGCCTGCTCTATGACATCACTGATGACATCAGCACGGATTACATCACTGATTGATAACATCATCACTGATGACATCATCACTGAACTTATATAGCCTCAGCCAGGAAGGATGACATCACTGATGACATCATCACTGATGACATCACATCATCATTAGGAAATTAGGGCAATTACCTAATTAAGAAATCCGGCTCCGTCAGGTCACCCGCACGGGTGCTCTTTACACTTTCTGAAAGTTTCAGCCCGATCGCATGTAAAACGGCATAGCTGTGGCCGGACAAATTTCTTGAAACAAACAAACAAACAAACAGAGCCCACATTGCCAAATGTCTAAGCGATTGCCCACATGCTCCCTTTTATAATAGGATGCATGCTTATGGAGCATAATATATGCATTAAAATGTTTGAATTTTCATCACACTACAATCTTACTGGATTTCCTTTGGAACCTTTGCACACACAAAAGTTTGGTGGATTTAAATTAAATGTATGTACCGGTAATTTAGCTTTTCTGTAATCAAGCCTTGAAGAATACTCTGGCAAATAGCTAAGTTTAAAAACACATAGATATGTTTAAAAATATAAGATATTCATTAAAATATGTTAATCTTGTTTTATCCACAGCAGCTACTATCCAGGTGGACGGATGCAGACAGAAACATATGATGGAGACTCCCCCAGTTACTGTCACTTGTCTATATTTCTTCTCACTATCTAAAGGTCGCTGTGTGTTCTGCCCTTGTCAGCAGTTGTTAACCTCCTCATTGATGCGTCTTCGCTACGATACGTCACTTTTAATTAAAGACAACCACTAATCTGGCTTTACAACCGCACTGACTGTGTGCGCTGCCTGTGGTTGTCATCTCAAGATGATTGTAGCTAAGTATAGCACAGGGCTTTACCACATCATTTCCATTTATTGACTAAATTAGCTGAAGGTTGGCAGAGGAACGATAAAGCAAGTTTGACCTCTGGTGAGTTTCACCAATAACTTTCTGCGCTCCCTCTAGAATCTAGTAAATTACAACGACTTGATGATGCGCACGCATAAAAAGTATCTATATGCCACTTTCCACACAAATGAGAATGTGATTCTATTAAGTAAAAAGTAGCCGATGCTGTCTTTTCGGAGTCTGTTGAGCTGAGTGTGATGATGTAACAAAGTGGCAAAGAAGGAGAACATCCGAGAGGACATTTAGCCAACATTTTATTTGGAGCTTTAATCTTTTCAGTAAATCGCAACCTTTTCAGTACTTTTTGCATTTTAGACCCTTTTCACTGGGGCCATTTTGTGTCGAAAAGGCAGGGTAAACACAGGTGCAAGCAAAACACTAATGAGGGTTTCCAACTTCCATGATTGTAAGTTGGAAACCCTCATTACTGTTTTGCTTGCACCTGCTGTGTTTACCCTGCCTTTTCGACACAAAATGGCCCCTGTGAAAAGGGTCGATTGTGACATTTCTGATAGCACTTGAAGGCAGCATCGCTCAGTCCTTTCGGATGTTTCTCCATGCATCTTAAGCGAGTTTGTGTAATTTGATCATGAAATATGAATAGCAATTTTCAAGCACAATTTAACCCGACAACAATACATTTCCTATAACCTTGCAGAAAACAGCATGCGTAAACAGAGGTCTCAGAGGTCTTCCAGAGGCAGGCTATTTCCTGGAAACAAACTGCATCTTTAGCACCTGCTTGTCACTTGTCTGTCTGTGATCTATTACAAAGAGGCTATAGCCATTACTACGACCCATAAAGAAAAGTGATCAACCACCAACCACTTTTCTCTCTTTCAATTACGAAAAGATCTCTCGGGGACGGCTTCAAGGTTTGGAGAAGCTAATTCGATTTAATCAGGGCTCAAAAGCACCGACAGAGTGCGTTAATAAACAAGGTCTTAAAAG
>NC_139631.1:10316073-10336073 GCF_964638095.1 Poromitra crassiceps | reverse complement strand
GTGGGGAAAAATGAACAAATAACACTCCCCCCTCCCTCAGCAACTACTGTTGAGATGCCCTTGAGCATCACATGTGAACTTAGTTACTGTATCTTTGAAAAATGCTAACTGACAGCTCCCCCACCTCTCTCTCTCTCTCTCTGTCTCCTGAGTCCTGTCCTACAGCTGTTGCGAGGCATCAGAGCATTGTAAAGTTAATGTTTCATGCAGTATTCAGACAGGCTCAGTCTGTGGAAGCTGGACAGAGCTGATTCTTCTCCATGCATGGTCAGGGCCTGAAGCACGAATGGAATTGTATCCAATCCCGGACATTCTCAGTCACTCGCGTAATTTCTGGTATTTACCAGCATTTAATGCTAGCTAGGTATCAAATTTCATAAATATACACATTCCAGCATATAAACATTCAGTTACGAACTTAGTCCCAAACAAGAAGTGGGAAGCCTTAAATCCCACTTTGGGTGACAGTTACTTCATGATACTGTAGAGAATCAGTATTAACTGATAAATGGGAAAATAAGTATAGTACACAGGCTGCACTTCTTACAAGTATCTACAGTATAACATTGTAAAGGTACAGGAAGGGTTATATAATTATATTATTAATATTAAATATGAATAAAGGGTTAATATGGAGTATACTGTATGAATATGCCGACATGGATGAAAAAGTGTTCGGAATTGGATACAGATCTGAAAAATAGGTGCCATAGGTGCCATCTGCATTTGCATCCATTTGCAGGGACTGGAAGAAAAGCAATTACAAGTTCAGATAAAAACAATATTAAACTTTTAAAAAGACAGATGGAGGATTGTTAATTTATGAGAAACCAGTGAAAACAGTACAGGATGAAATATATTGCTATATGATTTTGATTCTTTGCATGGGGGGGGGGGGGGGTCATACAGTAGCTATTCAGAATTGGATACCCTTATGCTAAATGATCCCACAGCCATAGGACGCACATGCTTTTATGAGTGTGTGTGTGTGTGTTTGTGTGTGTGTGTGTGTGTGTGTGTGTGTGTGTGTGTGTGTGTGTGTGTGTGTGTGTGCGCGCATGCTTGCGTGTGTGCGTGCGTGCAAGTGTATGTGCATGTGCATGTGTGTGTACCTGTAAATGCATGCATACATGTGTACATTAATTGCGTGTTTTGGTATGTAGTACATGATTTTGCACATGTTCCGAGATCCAAGCATATTAGTGTACAACAAGCCTGGAACATAAGTTATAACTTATAAGTCTTCTATGACTTTCACACCTGTTTTCTGGTACTCAGCACAAATATCCATAATGAATGACTTCATGATTTATGCATGCTAAGCAATAATGTATGGCTTTAAATCTGTAGGAATTCTAATAGCATTTTTTTCCCTCTCATGCACTGGTTCATTAAACTAGCAGAATACCTATGCAGTGTATTGAGTGTAAATGTTGCGTTCGATCTGCACGCCCAACTCGTATAGACTGTGTGCTGACAGGCTGGCCACGTCTTGTTTATTCCCCTGACCCATAAATGGTGTAAAATCCATTGAAAATAGCTCCCTAACACATACAAAAACATGAGCATATATGTGTTTGATGTACATACAAAGAACTGCTTTGTGCTTTGTCTTCAGATTTGTGCAACGCGCATTTAAAAAAAAAATCACTCCTTGGAGCTGCACAGTCGCTCCTCTGACAGCTCCTCAACTCGCTCCAAAGGCAGCCAGACTGCAGGAGCTCCGCCCCCGGCTGATTGGCACGGTGGAGGCTACGCAGCCATTGTGCAGCATGGCCAAGTTCGGCCATTAATCTGTGCATTCGCCAATTAATTTAATGACCTAATTTTAAATTAGGTCAGCTCCATTAGGTCACCTGCAGGGGTGCTCTTTACACTTGCTGAAAGATTCAGCGTGATAGCACGTAGAATGGCATAGCTGTGCCTGAACACAATTCTGCTCACAAATATTTTGCATTCTTATTATATATGATTCCCAAAAAGCATATGTGAACCATGTTACTTTTGCTATTTTGAGTTTAAATCAAGCTTAGCCATTTGTTGCATGTAATTAATTCCCAGCTAGGCCAGCACCCTCCCAGTCCCAGTTATCACGTTCAAAACATCTGTCCACAGACAGACAGACAGACAGACAGACAGACAGACAGACAGACAGACTGTATAAACATCAGGCAAGGTATTCAGACCTGCAAAGTGGATCTCTTTGCAGTTGTGCAAAGTCCCGGAAAGTAGGTTTTTCATGCAGTGTCAAAACCACTTCTGTGGTATTTCCCGCTATACACTAGCTGTCTGTCTCTAGGACCACTTTTTTCCTTGGCATTTGTGCCTTGGGTCAGACATGGTCCAAAATCCAATTCAATTTACCCAGAAATCATCAGTGATGACATCACAATTGCTCGAGTGTCCATCACTGATCACATCATGGAGTGCTCGAGTGACATCACTCAGCACACTACTCAACTTTGCATCTCATAGACATTGTACATCATCAGTGACATCACAATTGCTTGAGTGACCATCACTGATGACATCATCGAGTGCCTCGCCCGCAGCTCGGCTGCTGCGTGACCTCGCCTGCGCTATTGGCACATGCAGCGCACAATTGCTCAATTTCGCATCACTGATGACATCACTCACTGATGACAGCATAATTGCTCGAGTGACATCACTCAGCACACAATTGCTCAACTTCGCATGTCATAGACATTGTGACATCATCAGTGACATCATTACTGAGCAAAATCATCACAAATCTCACAATGTGGGACAAAGTGGGACAAAAACTGTGGGACAAAAATTGCAGAGAAACAAACAAACAGACAGACAGAACCAACTTACTCACTTTTATGATGATGATGATATTGGTTAACATAGTGGTTTAAACATTGAGTTTGTATCAAATGGCAAATTAACCTAAAATAGGGACATCAATTATCTCTGCTGTTACTGTTACTATGGAGTTAATTGTGTCAACCATGTTATTAGTGAGTGCAGTAAAGAATGAAAAAAGCAGAAACTATAGCTGCAGTGTCAATTTGTTTAACTGTATTCCATTTTGAGACATAAGAAATAACATGCAGTCATGCTGTTCCTACAAACTGCTGCCTGCAACCATGAAAATAGCAAATAGCTAATCAGCGTTTAAAAATTCACTAGGTATTAACTTCTCTAATTATAAACTAATTGTGAAATTAGCTGTGGTAGCAGTTGGGGGCTTTACATTACTATTACCAAAACAACAGCTCTAGGCTTTATGTTTTTATTTGATGGCAACTTGTGGGCTTAGTTCCACACAATTAAAATAACACATTTGAACAGATTGCTTAAGTAAGGTATCAGATGTAGCAGGGAGTGGAAATAATGCCAATAGAAAGCAATGCACAGCAGCTACAAAATGTTACGCCAACTGCAGATTGTCATCATCATCACAATCCTAAAAATACAGAGAAACCTTCATGGTTTATCTTGCATTACAGTATATTATATGTATTACTCTGAAGGTTTAAAATCTCACTCAGTTAATTCTGATGCTCACTGATGTTACAATTCAATAATTAAAAATAAGTCCACTCCTGATCTATTATACATTCAACAGAAATGGATATAACCATACATATTCATGAGAAATCTGCTTTCCGTGGAATATTATGAATTTAAATAAGTTGACCTTTACCCTGCTCCCCTCTCACCTCTGAACTTTGACCCCTGAGGGGCTCTAGGAAATGCCGGTGGCGATGAAGGTGTTGAGGGGGACTCCGGCGGTGGCGCTGGGGCCTGCTAAAGGGCCGGGGGCCACAGGGAGGCAACAGTAGGAGCCGAGACGGTTGTTGAGCGTAACATTGAAGGTGCCCTTCAATACCGTGTTCATGATACCTGGACTCAGCTGGAGGAAGAGAGAGAGAGAGTGAGAGAGAGAGAGAGAGAGAGAGAGAGAGAGAGGGTGAGAGAGAGAGAGAGAGAGAGAGAGAGAGAGAGAGAGAGAGAGAGGATGAGGAAGGGGGAAAACAGATTTGGTGTTATCCATGTGTGAAGTACGCAGGCACACACACACACACACACACAAAGCTGAAGACAGGGGAGAGGACAGACCTGGTAGAGAAGACCTGAAAACAAACACACACACAGATAGGGGCTGCAACGATGATTATTTTCTGTGTCTCTCTCACACACACACACACACACACACACACACACACACACACACACACGCACACGCACACGCACACGCAACACACACACACACGCACATGCACAAACACACTTTTTTCTTCTCTCTCCTCACACACTTGCTCTTCAACCCCTCATGGACCTTTTTGCACAGATACATTTGCATGAAGAATATCTCCCTCTCTCTCTCTCTCTCTCTCTCATCTCTCTCTCTCTCTCTCTCTCAGTTCACTCCACTTTAATGCTTGGTGGTTCATTGGCATGAGAACCGGAGGACGACATGTGAAATGAATTACACTCCCTACAGAACTTAGCATCAAATAAGAGCAGATTAGCTACGTTGCATTGTTGTTATTCGTTCAGACTTGCTGCCCATCTCTCTCAATGTGTGACAGAAATCAACAGACTTTGCAGCTAAAATCACATCCAATCTTCCTGCCAAAAAATGAATAGGGAACTTTGTGGCGCTTGCCACTACTCTCTGTTTAGGGTCAAACACAACTAGTTTGTTCTCAGGTGTGTATGCTCTCACTTTCTTTACAATATGTGATGCACTTTTCTCATCTTTGATCTTTGGGACTTTTTGGGGACTTTTTTGTTCAACTCTTGGGATTGAAGGGCTCGTGGTGAGAGGAGAGGAGGACACTGGGTTGGAGAATGTTTAAAAACGTAATAAGCAACGATTAATACTATTGCATATTTATAACATAGATCTGTCTCGTTCTTTCTCACAACACACAGACACACACGCACGCACGTGCACACGCACACAGACACACACACACACACACACACACACACACACACACACACACACACACACGTAAAGTGCGCCACCAATGGCACAAAAACAAGGAAATCCTACAGGCACTTCAAAGTCTGACCTTCAAATCACCACAGACACACAAACACAAAGGATGAATGTCTCTCTCTCTCTCTCTCACACACACACATGCACACACACACACACGCACACACACACACACACACACACACACACACACACACACACACACACACACACACACACACACACAGGGTTGCAGACATGAATACATACAAAACTCAACCCTTCATCCTTCCCACCCAAGTACTGCCTGGGAACTCCCCTCTTCTACAGGTTATCAAAGTTCACCCCCCCCCCCCTTGCTCTCTCTTGCTCTACCTCTCTCTCTCTCTCTCTCTCTCTCTCCATCAGTATGCCAGAGAGTTGCTAGGAGGATTTAGGCACATTGGCTGGGCTGCTCAGATCTCAGTATTGATCCGGATGGGAAAAGGGGTTGCGGGTTCAACTCCAGGTCGCCCTGGGGGTTGCCTGCGAGGTCGGGGAGATGAGGCAGAGCCTTGGAACTGACAACGCCATCGGCATGGCAATGATGAGCGAGATTATGGGATATTTCACTGGGTCAAAGGGTGGAGGAGGAGAGGGGGATCCATGCAGGGGGTCGGTCTGTGCACAGACATGTATAGTTGTGCACACACACACACACACAAAGACACCACATGCACACAGGCAAGCACAGTACACACACACACGCGCGCGCACACACACACACACACACACACACAAACACACACACACACACACACACACACACACACACACACAGACGGTTGTGTGCAGCATGCAAACTCTTTCCCACAACACACATGCAGTACATGCTACATACATACAGAAAAGCAATACAAGATCAGGTCCATATACGCATGTACACATGCCAATGATATTAATTCATCATCACACACACACACACACACACACACACACACCCCGCGCTTATGTGTTGCTTAAAGTGTAACTAACCCCCAAAACACTTTTTTTCAGCTTTTAACCAATATATATGACTTTGGGGGTGATGTGTGAAGAATTCTGGTCAAAATTTCCACATTTGACACCAAACTGTTGCCATTTTACCATTTGTATCATTTTTCAGCAGCATACTTGGCATAAGCGCCCTCTTAGGGTCGAACACTGCTTTTTTTTTTTCTCTCAAATGAATGGGATATTTGACACGTCGTGACGTCACGGTGACCCAAAGACTATGGGATTTCAAGATAATTACTCCCCTACCCCCCCTGTACCCTTTCGGCTCCTCAGAACTCCAAGCCTCTTCCTATTGAAGTTTGCTCTTAAAATACTGAACCAAACGTCGTCAAAGTTGGCACATGTCTTAATTATAGTTAGTTTCCCGCTGAATGTGTCACTACTTTATTAATATCTTACCTGGATAAGCTCGAATGATGATGTATATATTATCAGTCCGAGTTGGAAGCAGCTGTCTCCAGCCCAGGCAGGCGGGAGTCGTACTGTAAAACCTCATGCACTAGCTCCAAGCTCCGGGGGCGCGCGCAGGATTGGGTTTGACCGTTTGATCAAGCAAGTAGCTCCTGTGCTCTTAAAATACTGAACACCACGTTGTCATATTTGACATATGTCTTCATTGTAGACAGTTTATCGCTGAATGTGTCATTACATTATAAATATCTTACCTGGATAAGCTCTAATTATGTTGTTTATATTATCAGTCCGACTTGGAAGCACTTTCTCTCGGCCAGTCAAACGGGAGAGTCTGCACTCTCATGCACCCGCGGGTGCGCGCACAGCAGACAGACTGTGAATGGGCGGAGGAGGAGGAGGAGAGATCCGCAGGCTACTCAGCTACTGTGCCCGTCTGTGAAAAGCGTCCTGTCCAGTCGCACCTTCGCAAAAAGATGCGGGATTCCCTCAATCGCACAAAGAAAAATTGCACACCAGCTATTTCTGTCTGTGTTTGTTTGTTGCTCCGTGAGGTTACAGAGCGCCCTCATGCATGCAGGAGCCAGGCTGTTTCGCCAGCCAGGGTGCAGCCTGCAACTGCGCTGAGAGGAAAATTTTTGCACAACTTTTAACAAGAATCACGAAAAGCCCCAAAACGCAAATTAAAAACAGATTTCATTGCGCGGTTTATCGCTAATTGTACGAGGGAATGACGTGGAGAAATCTCGCATTGTGTTACCGCAGAGCGGGGGGTTTCTCCTATTGTGCGGTGTGCTGCTGTAACGAGCCCATGTCATTTTGCTCTCGTAACGTAGTTATGACACCTGCCATAGAGATACATGCAGAAAAATAATTAAATTTCTAGTTCGCCACTGAATTACCAAATTGATATAACTATCAACAATTTTGAGCAACACTCTTTCCATACATGCCACCAGCGTTGGCTAGTTGTTGATATTTATAAAGATATTGCCGCTCTCAAAAAAAATATTTTTGAGGTGGTAGGCAAACTGTAATGGCGTCGATTTCTGAAAAAAAATATTGACTTCAATACAGCCAAAGAGTTTAGTATAGACAAGAGCATATGTCATTTCTTGGTTTTTTCCATAGGTATTTTCAAATCACTGTTCTGATACATATCTAGGGGGTTAGTCCCCCTTTAAGTATTGTTTCATTCAGGAAGGAGTTCCATATCCACTGGCAGCACGCCACACTGAATAGGGTATCACACAAAAAAGTGGGAGTTAATTATAGGGCTCCCAAAGAATTGCCTGGTAAACCAGCCGGTCACGTGAACTCACATTTCATTTCATTCTGGCCTGAAGATTTCACCCAGTGTTTAGCAGTGGGCGGAGGTTGGGCGGAGGCTGGGCGGGTGTACTTGCCTTGACAGATAACTCCTTCAGCCAATCAGCGTCGGATCCAGTCAAACCCAACTCCACTCGGGAAAATGACAAAAATATATTTTCCGCCAAGAAACTCTGCGGTTGCGGTGATACTCCTGTAATTGTTTAACTGTTGTTATTGAGTCTATTTTCTGCAATAACTGCACTTCATGGCTGTTTAAACTAGACGAACATTGACATTACTCCTCGAGACGGACAGGCACTGCAGTGGCGTTCCTGATTGGCCAACTTGCGCTGTCAATCATAGGGCACTGAGTGCAGTCGCTGATTGGTTCTTCCACTTTGCAGTTTCTGCTTAAAGCTCTCCCAGGGCTTGAGGCCAGACGGTCCCGCAGAACAAAATGAAATGTGAGTTCAGGTGACCGGCTGGTTTACCAGGCTATCCCTTTAAAAAGTATCTTTGCATTATACAGTAGCTTCCCTCCTCATCATTTATATTTTGGACTGACCTTTTTTGCTATGAACTTCCACTTTTTTGCGTGATACATTTTTACATGTAAAATCATAATATTAATATATAATATGAGTCCTCACAGTCAAGGAAAAAAGAAGAATGAACATACAAGTATCAGGCTGCACTGCTCCCCACTAGGAAGCAGCAGCACAAAGCACTTAAAAGGAGAGAGCCCACGCTGTGACATAAGCAGCGCACCCTGGGGGAAGCTTGGTGAAATGTCAGGTGTTTAGGAGGACACCTTCTGTTCTGCCTCTTAATGCATTCATAATAAACTTGAGCGCCATCTTCGGCCCTGCGTGTGCTCTGCCATATGAGTGCCTGGCTCAAGGTTATTAAATTCACTCACTCTCTCTTTTCATATCTCCAATATTCCTTTCTGTTTGTCTTTGATGCCTGCTACCCGTGTGTCTCTCTACATTGCCTCGTTCACTCTGCCCCTCTCTCTCTCTCTCTCTGTCTCTCTCTTTATCTCTCTCTTCTCTCTCTCTCTCTTCTCTCTCTCTCTCTCTCTCTCTCTCTCTCTCTCTCTCTCTCTCTCTCTCTCTCTCTCTCTCTCTCTCTCTCTCTCTCTCTCTCTCTCTCTCTCAAATTAAGCTCAACCAATCAGAACAGTGTCATGTATGAGAAAAGTAATTGAGCCGACTTTCCAGCCTATCGAGAAGCAGGCAGCTCGCATGATGGTACACTTAATGGAAACACTAAATGAGCCCTCGCCATGGCCTAATGCTGCTCAAGTAGATAGCGTTGCGTCAGACATTACACACACATGGACACGCACACGCACACGCACGCACACACACACACACACACACACACACACACACACGCACACGCGCGCGCTCAAATAGCTACCATTACATTATACAGCCGTCTACTTCAGAGTGCAGGCCCTTGAAACACATTTTCAGCTGTTGCACTTAACTGCCCTCTTCACTGTTTTCGCTTTCTCACTGTCTTGCTACCTCTACCTCTCTCACCCCTCTCTCTCTCTCTCTCTCTCTCTCTCTACCTCTCTCACCCCTCTCTCTCTCTCTCTCTCTCTCTCTACCTCCATCTATCTCAGCTCTCTCCACCTGTCTCGTTCTCTCTTGCTCTCTCTCTCCCTCTCTCTTCATCTCTCTCTCTCTCTCTCTCTGCACCACTTCACACCATCTTTAACTCCATATGGCCTGTGGTGTCACATAGATTCAGAGTCACACAGCTAATTACTGAGACCGGAGCTTAGGCCTTCATTTTGCAGGGGGGGAAAGAAAAGTTCAGCCATGTGATCTCACACTCGCAAACCAAGGCGTTGGTTTCTGCCAGGCAGGAATATATATAAAGAAAATAGTGTAACTTGTTTTTTAAATAGTGTACTGGCGTCACCTTGAGGTATGTAAACTTAATTAAAGAACTGAAAGGAAAATCTTTGGTAGCATTTCTGGTGGCAGGTGTCACCCAATTTTCTACGAAGGTGCCTTTACTCTGGTGAGTGCAGTTGTAACACATACACACACACATAAGCACGTGGACGCACGGGTGCGCGCATACACACACGCACATGCACACACACACACACACGCGCGCGCACGCACACACACACACACACTATGGGGTCCTATCGACGTCACTATTCACTGACACATGCGCAGCAACGTGTGTGTGCCTGCGTGACTTAACATAGTCAATCTTGTCACGCGTGCACACGTACGCGCACTATGATGTGCGCAAACTACATCACGCGTAACGACAAGCTGCGTAGCACAGCTACTTAGAGCGTGTACACGTGTGACCAGTGTTGGAGAAATTTCGTTACGCGTTCACACACACACGCGTTCGCAGTTTTGAGCAACCAGAAGTGTATCTGCATGCGCACCACACTGCGCGTACATGAACGCCTCGCGTAGTTCTCTTTTGTTTTATTCTATCTCTTTCTATGTTACATTTTCATCCAGTAGATGGTGCCAGTGACCAAACCAACCAGTTGATCAAGCATGTCGCTTAGAGGAGCTGTCCTGCTGCTCAAAGAAAGCAGCTTTACAATCACATAGCCTGCTATAATGTTTATTAATGTTCCAGATGTATTTTATTTTATTGACAGTATTTCATTGTTAATATGAGCTGCTGATTGTAACTCATCAATTTCCCCTCAGGCCACGCCATGTGGCTGGCTGCAACAGGCATCCCCTGGCCGCACCGCTGCTGCCTGTGATTTTGAAGACCCAATTCGAAGGCCCAATTCGGGCCTGCCGAAACTGTTTGTCATCTCAATAAATGTCCGCCACGGGAGCTATCAAGAAATTGTGTTGCCAGCCCTTTTTTCGTTCATAAAGTGATTATTCTCAGTTCAGTAATTCTCATTATCAGTTTATTGTGTGCATGACAGTAAACACAATCATTCTAGGTCTATTCTTTGATCACACTGCACACAAAACCACGCAATTCATAAACAGATAATTTTAATCATGGCTCAGAAATGTTCAGGCAATAAAACAAACAAATAGCCTACATAAAATAAAAATATAGCCTATGAAGAATAAGGAATAAACAAAAACGATGGCCTTTATCAGAGAGCAGCATAATAGTAGTAATAGGCTAGTAGCTACAAAACACAAAATAAAAAACCAGGCGATCTTTCAGCATGTAGCATAACGTTTTTTAAATGGCCTCTGAAATGTTTAGGCAATAAAACAAATAAATAAATAAATAAAATAAAAATATGAATGAGGAATAAAGTTAACAAAAACAGAGAGCAGCAGGCTTTTATAATAGGCTACAAAATAAAAAATAACAACTTCACATGTTGCTGTTAAGGAACAGCAGAGCAATAACACTTGCAGTGCTCAGGCAGGTCCGACGATTCTCCAGCGTGCGGCCAGAGATGCTGAAGGCAGACTCGCAACTGACAAACGTGACACACTGACAAACTGCTACATTAGATTCATACTGTAGGGGCTGGATACCAGGCCAGCTTTCTGCTACATTAGATTCATACTGTAGGGGCTGGATACCAGGCCAGCTTTCTGCTACATTAGATTCATACTGTAGGGGCTGGATACCAGGGCAGCTTTCTGCTACATTAGATTCATACTGTAGGGGCTGGATACCAGGGCAGCTTTCTGCTACATTAGATTCATACTGTAGGGGCTGGATACCAGGGCAGCTTTCTGCTACATTAGCTTCATACTGTAGCGGCTGGATACCAGGGCAGCTTTCTGCTACATTAGATTCATACTGTAGGGGCTGGATACCAGGGCAGCTTTCTGCTACATTAGCTTCATACTGTAGCGGCTGGATACCAGGGCAGCTTTCTGCTACATTAGATTCATACTGTAGGGGCTGGATACCAGGGCAGCTTTCTGCTACATTAGCTTCATACTGTAGCGGCTGGATACCAGGGCAGCTTTCTGCTACATTAGATTCATACTGTAGGGGCTGGATACCAGGCCAGCTTTCTGCTACATTAGATTCATACTGTAGGGGCTGGATACAGGCCAGCTTTCTGTTACATTAGCTTCATACTGTAGCGGCTGGATACCAGGGCAGCTTTCTGCTACATTAAATTCATACTGTAGGGGCTGGATACAGGCCAGCTTTCTGCTACATTAAATTCATACTGTAGGGGCTGGATACAGACCAGCTTTCTGCTACATTAGCTTCATACTGTAGGGGCTGGATACAGGCCAGCTTTCTGCTACATTAGATTCATACTGTAGGGGCTGGATACCAGGCCAGCTTTCTGCTACATTAGCTTCATACTGTAGCGGCTGGATACAGGCCAGCTTTCTGCTACATTAAACTCATACTGTAGGGGCTGGATACAGGCCAGCTTTCTGCTACATTAAATTCATACTGTAGGGGCTGGATACAGGTCAGCTTTCTGCTACATTAAATTCATACTGTAGCGGCTGGATACAGGCCAGCTTTCTGCTACATTAGATTCATACTGTAGGGGCTGGATACCAGGCCAGCTTTCTGCTACATTAGATTCATACTGTAGGGGCTGGATACAGACCAGCTTTCTGCTACATTAGATTCATACTGTAGCAGCTGGATAGCAGGGCAGCTTTCTGCTACATTAGCTTCATACTGTAGCGGCTGGATACCAGGGCAGCTTTCTGCTACATTAGCTTCATACTGTAGCGGCTGGATACCAGGGCAGCTTTCTGCTACATTAGATTCATACTGTAGGGGCTGGATACAGGCCAGCTTTCTGCTACATTAAATTCATAATGTAGGGGCTGGATACAGGTCAGCTTTCTGCTACATTAAATTCATACTGTAGGGGCTGGATACAGGCCAGCTTTCTGCTACATTAAATTCATACTGTAGGGGCTGGATACAGGCCAGCTTTCTGCTACATTAAATTCATACTGTAGGGGCTGGATACAGACCAGCTTTCTGCTACATTAGCTTCATACTGTAGGGGCTGGATACAGGCCAGCTTTCTGCTACATTAGATTCATACTGTAGGGGCTGGATACCAGGCCAGCTTTCTGCTACATTAGATTCATACTGTAGGGGCTGGATACAGACCAGCTTTCTGCTACATTAGATTCATACTGTAGCAGCTGGATACCAGGGCAGCTTTCTGCTACATTAGCTTCATACTGTAGCGGCTGGATACCAGGGCAGCTTTCTGCTACATTAGATTCATACTGTAGGGGCTGGATACCAGGCCAGCTTTCTGCTACATTAGATTCATACTGTAGGGGCTGGATACAGGCCAGCTTTCTGTTACATTAGATTCATACTGTAGCAGCTGGATACCAGGCCAGCTTTCTGCTACATTAGCTTCATACTGTAGGGGCTGGATACAGGCCAGCTTTCTGCTACATTAAATTCATACTGTAGGGGCTGGATACAGGCCAGCTTTCTGCTACATTAAATTCATACTGTAGGGGCTGGATACAGGCCAGCTTTCTGCTACATTAAATTCATACTGTAGGGGCTGGATACAGGCCAGCTTTCTGCTACATTAGATTCATACTGTATGGGCTGGATACCAGGGCAGCTTTCTGCTACATTAGCTTCATACTGTAGCGGCTGGATACAGGCCAGCTTTCTGCTACATTAAACTCATACTGTAGGGGCTGGATACAGGTCAGCTTTCTGCTACATTAGATTCATACTGTAGCGGCTGGATACAGGCCAGCTTTCTGCTACATTAGCTTCATACTGTAGGGGCTGGATACAGGCCAGCTTTCTGCTACATTAAATTCATACTGTAGGGGCTGGATACAGGTCAGCTTTCTGCTACATTAAATTCATACTGTAGCGGCTGGATACAGGCCAGCTTTCTGCTACATTAGATTCATACTGTAGGGGCTGGATACCAGGCCAGCTTTCTGCTACATTAGATTCATACTGTAGGGGCTGGATACAGACCAGCTTTCTGCTACATTAGATTCATACTGTAGCAGCTGGATAGCAGGGCAGCTTTCTGCTACATTAGCTTCATACTGTAGCGGCTGGATACCAGGGCAGCTTTCTGCTACATTAGATTCATACTGTAGGGGCTGGATACCAGGCCAGCTTTCTGCTACATTAGATTCATACTGTAGCAGCTGGATACAGGCCAGCTTTCTGCTACATTAAATTCATACTGTAGGGGCTGGATACAGGCCAGCTTTCTGCTACATTAAATTCATACTGTAGGGGCTGGATACAGGCCAGCTTTCTGCTACATTAGATTCATACTGTAGGGGCTGGATACAGGCCAGCTTTCTGCTACATTAGATTCATACTGTAGGGGCTGGATACAGGCCAGCTTTCTGCTACATTAGATTCATACTGTAGGGGCTGGATACCAGGCCAGCTTTCTGCTGTATTAGATTCATACTGTAGGGGCTGGATACAGGCCAGCTTTCTGCTGTATTAGATTCATACTGTAGGGGCTGGATACCAGGCCAGCTTTCTGCTACATTAGATTCATACTGTAGGGGCTGGATACAGGCCAGCTTTCTGTTACATTAGATTCATACTGTAGGGGCTGGATACCAGGCCAGCTTTCTGCTACATTAGATTCATACTGTAGCAGCTGGATACAGACCAGCTTTCTGCTGTATTAGTGGAGAAATGAAGATGAGTCTAAATCACTGAAACTTATTCAAGTTTGGATTTTTTTTACCTAGCGATTTCTTCCCCACAGCTCAAGGTCACAGAGAGAAATCAATTATTGGAGGATCGCAACATAGGAACACAGTCAAACATGCGTCCCCCCCCACACACACACACACACACACACTTACAGACCATGCGCGCGCGCGCGCACACACACACACACACACACACACACACATACACACACACACACACACACACACACACACACATCCCGTGCAGCACACACTCAAATCCATTCACAGAGTCATAAAGACACACATACACATTACACACCAAGCACACGCTCGCTCGCTCAATCACACACACACAGACACACACACAGACACACACACACACACACACACACACACACACACACACACACACATCCATGCACAGGCTAACGTTGAAGGCTGAGTGTTCGGGGAGCATGGTGAAGGCAATATAAGACTTTAACAGTGTGTTCACCTGATAAGCGCCGGGCCCAGGGTTGGTGTTCATGGACACTTTGAATCGATCTTCTCTGGAGGAGATCAGAGCCATCTGAGACGAGGTTTTCACACTTGGGTTGTACTGGCCTGGACCTGACAAACACACACATCATCCACACATAAGAATGCAACGCATCATTTCTTTAATGGCAGGCAAGACCTCATCTCAATTGGTGATGTGTTTTTTTGTCTTGTGTCCACTCTCTCCTTTCCCTGTGGACTGTTGTGTAATAATAGAAAAGTCTACAGTAAGTCATGTAGTATTGTACTGAAATAGTGAACTGCAATCTAAGCAAATGTGAAGTTGTATGTCTTGTTATCTCTACCAGTGGGTGTAGTGGAGTTTGGCGGAAATCTGCACTCTAATGAGTGCACTTTTCTAGTAATATGTGAGACTTTGCTGACCAGTATAGGGAAGTAATGTATCTGCTAACACTCTGCTCAGAGCACTGTGCTGACCCGTATAGGGAAGTCTCTGCTAACACTCTGCTCAGAGCGCTGCTATAGGGAAGTCTCTGCTAACACTCTGCTCAGAGCACTGCTAGATTCACTATTTTGCTCAAACACAGCAGCAGGGTGGACGTTGGCCAACACCCAGAGCTGGAAGATGGCTCCTCCAGGTGAACAGAATAGTTGAAGATGGCTCCTCCAGGTGAACAGAATAGTTGAAGATGGCTCCTCCAGGTGAACAGAATAGTTGAAGATGGCTCCTCCAGGTGAACAGAATAGTTGAAGATGGCTCCTCCAGGTGAACAGAATAGTTGAAGATGGCTCCTCCAGGTGAACAGAATAGTTGAAGATGGCTCCTCCAGGTGCAGAATAGTTTGGCCGCATACAGCATGTATGTAGAGGGACAGTAGCCTAATAGGATAGGGGGGCGCCTTGGGACAGCAGCTCAAGAGCCAGATTTGGATGACATTTGGATGACTTTTGCGTGTGGGTTGCAGGGTGTGAGTGTGAACCTGCTGAGTCACCAGGGTGTGAGTGTGAACCTGCTGAGTCACCAGGGTGTGAGTGTGAACCTGCTGAGTCACCAGGGTGTGCTGGCTTGTTTTAATGTAACTGTTTGTGCTGAGATCAAAGAGGTAGCAACCTACCTACTGAGCCACTGTGCATGTCTGCATGCTGGCCAGCAGGGTGGCTCACTAGGTAGGTTGCTTTCTCTGCCGGGGCTAGGGATTCATTTTCTTCTGTGAATGTAGGCTACAGTTAGCCTGGTTAAAACCATCCGCATCCGTGAACTCACATTCTGTTTTGTTCGTGGATCCATCTGGACTCTGCGCTGTGTCATTTCAGTGGGTGGAAGTATCCAGTCCTTCAGCCAATCAGCGTCGGATCCAGTCAAATCCAAATCCACTCGGAATGCTGTTGCATACTTTTAATTGTTATTATTGAGCAATTATTGAGTTATTTCTGCAATAACTACACTTATGGCTGTTTAACTCGACGAACGTTGACGTTACTGCTCGAGCTGGAGAGCTATGGAGCCAGCGGCGTTCCCAATTGGCCGATTACGATGTCAACTACAAGGTAGGTCCCTGATTGGCTAGTGAATGCTGTAATTTCTGAAAGTGCCCGCCCAGAGCTGGAGGCCAGACGGTCTTGCAGAACCAAACAGAATATAAGTTCACGTGACCGGATGGTTTACCAGGCTGTACAGTATGTGCTCATAGTACCATACTGTAAGCTTTAGATAAACGTGTTCATGCTGTCACACATACCCACAAAACACATGCAGGTGTACACACATCCATGCCTCATATCAATTATATCATATACTGTATACACATAATGCACAGGTGATCGCACACATACACAGAAAACATTGCCACACCAGCACATATGCACACACACACACACACACACACACACACACACACACACACACACACACACACACACACACACACACACACACACACACATACATACAGTATAATGCAAACACAAACAATGCATGCAAGTTATTCAAGTATAACGACATTTTCATTTTAAGAACTGACATTTGCATTGAATGCTGGAAAGCGGTTGAGGAAATGAATAGGCTAAGCCCCGGGGGTTCACACAATACACAGAATTGTTTCCATAAACGTTTTTTTTTATTCCAAAGCAGAATCTGAACCAAAGTGTTGCTGTCAGGTGAAAACCGTTTATCTTTAAACAGTCGGCTTTTCAGGAATTGTGGAAACTGCCTGATAGTTTTCTCATTAGCATGAATGGATTCTGCAACTTTTACAATATATTTTTTGAAATGTTTTAATGGACCCCAGGGCTGTGGAACTTATTCAGTGCATAAAAAGGACTGTGATAAGAAAAATAAGGAAAAGGGAAAAAATGCAATACTGGAGTCATGTGGTTTTAAGACAGCAGCAGGTGCTTGTCTGACCCTACGGCTAACCAATCAGCTTATGACTACTAAAACATAGGGCGCCTTTGAAAATGCACACAAATGCATACCAACTACGTAGAAACACACACACACACGTGCACACACATACGCGTGCTCTTTTTACTTCGAGCTATCCGTAATGTCACAGACCACTTTTACTAACATGGTCATTCTGTGTGTGTGTGTGTGTGTGTGTGTGTGTGTGTGTGTGTGTGTGTGTGTGTGTGTGTGTGTGCGTGCGTGCGTGCGTACGTGTGTGTGTGCGCGCGCGTCCGTGCGTGTATGTGTGCTAAAGATCTTGAATAGTTAAATACCTTTCCCATTAGGTGGACATCAGGAATGTGATTTGAGGGGAAGGCGCACGGTGAGGAATATAATGAGAATGTTCCATACAGGCCAATTCATGAATGCAAATTCAATAAGAGTGTGTGCTGCCATGCACAGGTCCGTGTGCATGTATCTGTGTGTCTGTGTGTGTCTCTGTGTGTGTGTGTGTGTGTGTGTGTGTGTGTGTGTATGAGCATGTGTGAGTGTGCATGTATTAGTGTGTGTGTATATATGAGTATGTGTGAGTGTTTTGAGCGTCTATGTGTGTATGTTTGTGTCTGTGTGTGTCGATGGATATGTATGGGTGTGTGTGTGTGTGTGTGTGTGTGTGTGTGTGTGTGTGCGTGCGTGCGTGCGTTGCGTGCGTGAGAAGGAGAAACACTATTGCAAACAGTCCAAATCTATTTATATGCAAATTGGTTTTTGGTTAAACGGTTTGGGGTGCCTCCTGGGTTGAGTCCCTTGGTGTGGGGCTGCTCATAAATTATCCAAGTAAGTCATGAATCTATCCATTTTGAAACAACATTTTTCAATGGGAGTGTAATTGAGGTAAATATTGGGTGAGGGGCCCACAGAGATGGAGCTAATTTGCGTGGATGATAGGGAAAGGGCGGCGCTATGGTCTCGGCTAATGTTCAGCACTGACAAGGCTCATAACCAGCAGTTAACATTGGTAACTGGCATTTGACTTTTTATCATTAATTTATTGATCTTTAGATAGAAATATTCCTTCAACTATTTACTACATTGATGTGAACTTACGTGAAAATGTTTAAATACTAATTTGTATTGTTATAATATACTAATATATATATATATATAGATATAGATATAGATATATAGATATAGATATATATATATACACACACATATACATACAATGTACCAATGCCAACAGGAATGTTCATCAGCTTGAAGCAAGCTAGTAGTACCAATTGGTTTCAGTGAAGTTAGCAATGCTGATGGAGACTTTGTGTGTGTGTGTGTGTGTGTGTGTGTGTGTGTGTGTGTGTGTGTGTGTGTGTGTGTGTGTGTGTGTGTGTGTGTGTGTGTGTGTGTGTGTGTGTGTGTGTGTGTGTGTGTGTGTGTGTGTGTGTGTGTGTGTGTGTGTGTGTGTGTGTGTGTGTGTGTGTGTGTGTGTGTGTGTGTGTGTGTGTGTGTGTGTGTGTGTGTGTGTGTGTGTGTGTTATGGGGCGGCTGTAGCTCAGGAGGTAGAGTGGGTCGTCCGTTAATCGCTTTGGATAAAAGAAGTCGGTGGTTCGATCCCCGTCTCCTCCACTCTGCATGTCGAAGTGTCCTTGGGCAAGACACTGAAACCCAAATTGCTCCCGATGGTGTGTCAGCACCCTGCATGGTAGCTTGCTGCCATTACATCAGTGTGTGAGCGTCTGTGTGAATGGGTGAATGTACCTACTGATTGTAAAGCGCTATATAAATGCAGGCCATTTGCCATTTGCCACTTTACAGAGTAAAATACAAATTGTCTAGGTATGTCTTCAATGGACACCACCTGCTCCAAACGGTGGGCAGAGAGCAGACGGTTGAAGGTGTTCTGGTCACTCAGCTCTATAGGAAACAAACTGACTGGTGACTTGATCGTATTGCTCACAGTGTGGAAAACAAATCATCATGCTTGTGATTCATGCTCCATGCCCCACTGAAGCTCAGCAGCAACAGCAAATGTACACTAGTCTCTCGACCACATGACTGATACAAACACAAGCACAGCAGCTCATTATGACAGTCAATAATTCAAATATAAAATTGATTAAGTAAATCCACAAGACCCAGCCAGCTTTTCTGTTGCAGAAATATCCCACTATTATTAGGGACACCATTTTCAGCTTTTCTTTTCTATTTTCCAAGTTGTGCTCTTCTCAGCTGTTGATATGATACGCTGCTGCCACCGTGACAGCAACTGTCAGCCTGTTCATTTCAAATACAAGCTCCTCCCTACTAATAGCCTACCTATCAGCAAAAGGCTTGTCCTTTTAATACGTCAGGTCATAATGGATGGGAGGTTCTATCACTACAAGGTTATATCGTAACGTCCTGTAAAGTGTGTCTTTTAGCTCAAGGACGGTCCTGAGTACGTCCAACGTGCCCCCCCCATGGCCATGGGCTTGACTTGGGGTGGGGCTACAAATGTTTCCAAGCACTGTGTGTGTGTGTGTGTGTGTGTGTGTGTGTGTGTGTGTGTGTGTGTGTGTGTGTGTGTCTGTGTGTGTGTGTGTGTGTGTGTGCTCTTAGGTGTGATACCTGGTACAGTGTGGTCACATCGCAGGAAGGAGGTGTCCCGCGGCGCAGCAGACAGGAAGCAGCTCTGTCGTTTCTTGGCTCCTTCGCTTCGGGGTTCTGAGGTGTGGCCGTTAGCCTTCTCAGATGTCACATCGTAGCTGTTAGGGGGCGGGGAGTCCTGCAG